>NC_136806.1:50539976-50739976 GCF_951216825.1 Electrona antarctica
TAGCGCTGCCACACAAACCCCTCAAGCGCACACACGCACGCACACACACACACACACACACACACAAACCCCTGTCAAAAATTACCTTCCAATCGCAAGTACAGAGCACAAGAATGAGTGCAAACACAGATTGAAAACTCAGCTAAAACACACACGCTCACAGGCGTGCACACACACGCATAGGCCTATGCGTGGTCGTGCAAACACGCTTCCAGTGGCATCATCATCGATGGGGAAGCCAAGCTAATAGAAACTGCAGGCTTTCTATTCCTGAAAAGTTGCAATACGATAATGGAAGCCATCGCTCTCACTGTAATACAAATCTAAATATGTGTGCTGGTGCCGGTGCCACGCAAAAATATAATATATAATAATATATAATAATATATAATAATATATATTATTATTATTATTATATATATAATATATATATATATATATATATATATATATATATATATAGAGAGAGAGAGAGAGAGAGAGAGAGAGAGAGAGAGAGAGAGAGAGAGACACACACAATTGTGCTATTTTATCATGAACATTGGTGAGGACCAATTATATGAAGATAGGTTGAAAAGTGGTGAAGTGGTCCTTTAATTAATTCTTCCAAAAACCACCAGTGTTTTGGAAACCTAACATGTGGAAACAAATCCAGAACAGTGTGAAATACGTTTTACGGCATTGTTCCCTTACACTATAGTTCTGGCAGTGGAGCCATACATATACGCTCTGGCCCGGCCGCCCAGAGAGAGATGAGCTGCTCTTCGTCTCGTTTGACACTTTATTTTCCTGTGTCGCCCATCATTTCCTGCATGCGTTTCATTATGCTTTCCTCTGTCAGGGGAAACACTGACCTACCTGGCTGGGAACCAACTGTGTGTGTGTTTGTGTGTGTGTGTGTGTGTGGGGGGGGGGGGGTAGTTGCATTGTGATTGGCTGAGACGGTTGCCATGTGGTGCATCATGTCACATGGGCCGGACTGCTTCCTCCAGGTACAGAGCTCAAAATTCTTCACCTCATTATAGTGTTTTTGTCGCGGCTGACGTACCAATCACCAAATCCTTTGTGCGGAATTAACCGGCATTAACGCCTGTGCCAGACAAAGTCTAATATATGACCATAAAAATATGAAGAGGAAAAGATTCATGAAATAAATGTAATCTGTTTCAAAAAGGACAAACTCATTGATTGATCTATTTGTCTGTGTCCTTTTTATGCCCATATATGGAGATTTCTGTATCTGTCTCTCTGTGTCCCTTTATTCCTATATATGGAGTTCTGTGTCAGGCATGCCCAAATATAAGTGTTGTGATGTCAGAACAGGCCAGCTCCATGTATATGGACACTGGTCAGGGGCCCTGCGAGTCTGTATTAATAACACTCTGTCTGACTGCCTGGTCCTAAACACTGGCGTGCCACAGGGGTGTGTTTTATCCCCTCTGTTATTCTCCCTATACACAAATGAGTTGAAATACAACAACAAAGTCTTCTCTCTCATAAAGTACGCTGACGACATGGCCCTGGTTGCCTGCCTACAGGACGTTTCCAGTCCCTCTTACTCCCAGCACATTAATGTCACTAAGACCAAGGAGCTGTGCTTGGGAGGGGGGTCAAGAGCAGAGGGCTCAGGGTCCATCTTTAGGCCTGTTACTATGAGTGGGGAGGAAGTGGAGCAGGTCAGTGACTTTAAATATCTGGGAACGACCATAGACAATAAACTCACCTTTCAGACCAATGCAGATAACATCTACAAAAAAGCAAGGCAGCGGCTTTATCTTCTCAGGAAACTGAGAAGTTTTAATGCCATACCATGGTCTATAGATCACTCACTGAGAGTGTTCTCACTTTTAACATCGTGTCCTGGTTTGGGAATCTCTCAGTTAGAGATAAAAACAAGCTCACCCAGGTAGTCAACCAGGCAAGTAAGATCATTGGAGACAAACAATTGCAACTTCAGGACATATACAACCGCTCCATAACCAAAAAAGCTATTCAGATTTACAATGATTCTACCCATCCTCTTCACTAGTCTGAATTTGACTTGTTGCCATCGGGCAGGAGGCTTAGGGCAAAATTTGCAAAAAAGAAGGGTTACAAAACTTTGTTTGTGCCAACTGCTGTGGACATTTTAAATAAGAAAATGTTTAAATTGTCTAATCGCCACTGCTCATGATCACTGTTGTTGTGTTAATGTGAATGCATTTTTATATAGTATTTTAATGCACCTGTGTATTTTTTGTAATGTTTTATTGTTGTAACTGACTGCCGGTGTGCCAAAGACGAATTTCCATTTTATGTCAATTTAATGGACAATAAAGTTTTCTTTATCTTTATCTTGTCCAGAGCCCGGGCAGAGGCCTTTTTGGGGCGGTTCTGGACAACCGTGGGTCAGACCGACTAGGCACGGGGCACTGCACCCCCTGTGGTGGGGTGGAACGCATGTGTCGAATTTGAAGTCGGTGGGGCAAACAGTTCTCGAGTTACGTGAATTACAGACATAGACGTTCACACAGACTTGGTACATTTACATTACATTTATTCATTCATTTTTTATATTATAAATAAAATTAATACATTAAATTAATTTGACCATTGTTTTAAGGAGGTGTTTTTTGAAAATATGACTTATGAATCGTGATTTTGGTCATTCACGATTCAGCCATCTCACAGGTCTCAGATTCATATAAATACTTGGTATCTGACAACTCACTAACTTGGAATTCATGTGGACAGCTTAGCCTCTGTGGCAGTCTGCAGACTACATGGTTCATGGTGTTTGTTGACTCCCCCAAAAATGTTCTAGCAGTCTTGGAAAGCCATGTCATAATTAGCCTGCAGAGGGGAGCTGTTTTACCCCCTTATAATCTCCCCTGAAGTCCTGCTATTTTCAATTGGCCGAAATATATAGGGCTGAAGCGTATGTGTTTTGTAATAATAATCAAATTATATAAAGTAACTTATAACTAATAATTGAAATAAGTTTTCAAATAATTGGAGTGGGGTAAAAGTACAATATTTTCCCGGAAATACTGCCCTCTGGTATGAGGGCAGTAGTTTCACTATTATTACTTTACTTGATCTATATTATAGTTGTTTGACTCAAGCACTGGACTTGGGTTCTTTATCCAGCACTGCTGCAGAGATGTGAAGCAGCACTTTGTCACTGGCTAGCTGCACCTCTGTCACCACCTGCATGCAGCCACTACCGTTTCTTATCGGGCTGTATTTTCTACTCCTCTCATGTTGAATGTCGCATCTCAGAGAACCTCGCAGTGGCATGTACGCACAGACAGCAGTAGTACAGATACCGGTGGCTACATTCCCTACCTCTCTCTTCATGTTTGTGCTAAATACTCTCGTTGGGAGCTCTCTCTAGGTAGCCGGCGTGTTTTTCACATGTCCTATGGTTGGCTCTGGTCCGCCAACCTGGAACACTTTACTTGAATACGTTACAGTTTTCCTCAGACTTTACTTTCTTCTACTGATGTCTACAAATGTACAAATGGAACCACATGGACCTTTAGGTCTGTAAACTAAAATGTGCATCTTCTGTTTTGTACACAATGCTTGTTAATAATAGATACATCAATAAAAAAATATTCAAATATAAGTTTGAGAAAGACTGGCCTTAATGTTTTCTACTGACTATACCTCTATACTGTCTTGCTCAGAGACACACAGACTGGGGTCAGGGGGGTGGACCAGGGATCATCTGATTCTCAGACGGCCTCTTCCCACTGGCAAGGAGACATTATTATATAGACTTGACTGAGTCATATTTGATTCAAAACATTGTATGGAACCGGCTCACATACAACAGTGATTGCTGGTCTATTTCTGATAAGAATGATAACATCCACTCTCACTCTGCATGCCTGCCTGCCTGTGTTTTCAGAGTAAGGCCCGACTCACACCTTTACATCTAGCATACAACATTGATGCATGCTTGTTGTATGAGATGTATAGCTGATGCAAGCTCGCAATGCATTTCCAATGGGAGTCACATGGTTTGACACAACATTTGTGTTGTATGGCTTTCGGCTGTGTTTCGACTGCCCCCCTCCCCCTCATACAACACAAATGTTGTGTCAAACCATGTGACTCCCATTGGAAATGCATTGCGAGCTTGCATCAGCTATACATCTCATACAACAAGCATACATCAATCTGTTGTGCACGTGTGAGTCGCACCTAAGATTGTGACAGTCCTTAAACAACATAGGCTACAACAACAACCTCCTCGTTTACATCAGACGCAAACGTGTACTTGAAGCCGTACGTGATACAAATCCTTTATTGAATGTTTTTGGCTCAATCTACTACTTGATTTGGGTGTGCTCTCCAGACTAATTAGAGAGATTATTAGCAACAACACACAAACATATGAGGGTTTTAATGATCTACTAAGTAGATCATTAAAACCTTTGTCTTTGTATATTCTACTTAACCGCTTAAAGCTGACCAGGGTTCCCCAGAGCTCTATGCTATAGTCCCTCTACACCAAATCTTTGCAGAAAATGGCCGATCTACAAGTTACGAGCTTGTATATCAGCTATTTCTGTGGAATATTCGCACTGTAGATCTTCTACTTACGAAAAAAACAGCACAAATCTTTTCTTATGGCACCCAAATCCTTTCAGATGGTGTTCTGCAGCCAAATACAGATACGTTTTGGGGGTCCTTGGCATGAAACAAAAAAAGTTTGAGAACCACTGATTTAGTAAATCGGCAGATTTAAAAAAAAAAATGGGACAAAGAATGAAAGGAGCATAAAAAGGCAGACAATAGAAGGTGAGCAGAGGAGTCCCTGCAGGCTGATCTTTGATCATTAATATGAGGAACAGCTTGTTGTTCAAGGACAGTCCCTTTTTATGGGTTAGTCCCCATGGACCAATGAAGCAGCGCTTCTCAAACTTTTAATTTCAAGTACTCCAGTACCCCAGTACTTTGCACATTATTATTCCACGCCATCCTGAGTGTACAAATGGTGACGGGTCCATTTGGTTCCATTTGCACACTCTCAGAGTTACAGAGCTGCAAGGGTTCCTAACTATCAATACGGACCCTCCTCAAGGACCCCTGGGGGTCCCCCAGATTCCACTTTGAGAACTACTTGACTTAACCCATTAAAACCGGGAAAGCAACTGTTATTTTAGAATTAGCGTTGGCTATTCAAAAACAGCAGATACAAGCAGAACAAAAGTTGAATAATTTTGTGTTGTGGAAAGTATTTGAAAATCTTTGACTAATTTTGCATTTTTTTAAACAAATTTTCTTTTCTGGGGTTCCTGGCACAAAATATTTTCAAATGGTGGTCCGCAGCCTTAACACAAAAAGGTTTCTACTGCTTTAGAAGGCATGCTTGCATATGTAGAATCAGTCTCAGGTCTTAATGGGTTTAAGTTCAAGTTTGATAAACTTATAGCGGTGTCACAAGGAGCTTTTGCCCAAGTGAAGAATGTATATTTTTAATATGGATGTGCTTTTTTGTTGCATTCAAGTACAGTATTAATATATATGAGTGTGCTCAAATACTACTAAAGTACTTGTTATCACAGGCAGACAGTAATCACGAAAGGAGAATAAAAAGTAGAATAGAAATAAAATAACTTTTTATTGGACAAGTCACTTCACCTTTTTATTTCAAACAAACATTTTTCTATTGTCAGAGTTTATCTGCGGCGAGTCGGCTGAACGTATTGGTGCGTCTCACCGTCCAATTCTAGAAACACAGAATGACACATTTATCATTGCTGCCTTCGCTATACGACCGGACACCTCCGCTCAAATGAAATCTTGCACTACACAGCCAGGCCTGTCAGCATCTCAACCCAATGAGCACTTGTGTTTCACCGCAGTCGCAGTCCATAAAGTAATACCCTACTTGGTGTCGCACAAAGGTAGGAAAGTAGGTGACCTACAAGCTCACCATGCAGTGTGAGCTTGTAGATCTGCTATTTTTTAGATTTCTTTTAAGCGAATGTGTGGGTTTTATAATATGGAACCAATGAAAATAGAGATGCACCGAAAGGAAATTCTTGGCCGAAACCAAATACCGAATATAGGAAACAGTTTGCCGAAAACCGAATATCCGAATATGATTAATATTATATATCTTTTTTCTTACCATTGCTGTCATGGCCGTACCTTAAAGCTACCTGATTTATGGCAAAATAAATGATTATGGCAAAACTGAACTTAAATAATAATCACTATTATGGGTACATTTATTCAGCTCTTTTGAATGCATTAATTGCATACACTATTCGGTGATATATATTCTGCCTATTCGGGCCGAAACCGAATAGGCAGAAAATGCATTTTTAGCCATTTTCTGCCGAATATTTTCTGCCGAATATTTTCTGCGGACGAATATTCGGTGCATCACTAAATGAAAAGTATATTAACAATAACAAGAGCTTGTGACAAAAAACAACAACTACATTGGAACACTTTTTTTGTTTTAGTTTTTTTCATTGCCTTTTAGACATACCGGTATGTAGTTTTCTGCCCGACAGCGACAATTTGATAGTCAGTCCCCTAACATTACATATAGGCCATAATAGGTTTTATTATTTTATTTATTTTATTGGTGATTATTCTATCGATAGACAGAGAAGTCCGTTTAACCACTTTAGCCCTATTTAATACTTTATCCTACAACAGTGTAACACAAAAATAGCCGTAGAGCTTGTAGATAGGCTATTCTTATTACAATTTTTATTTTATTTTTTTATTTCAAACCAATAAAACTAATTCTGATTCGGATTTGTTCGATTAACTGTTGCCACCCTAGGTTATGTAGACTTCTCAAACTGTATTTTCACATTCTGGCATGGTGCTGATGTGAAGTTGTCAGGTGGATTCGCCGTGAACCTTTTGAACCTGAGGTACCTGAGGTGCACGCACAACTTGTCCTGAGGCAGTACTTGAAAAAATGACAGTACTGTTTCTTTAACAACTATCATTTACGTCTTGTCGACTCGGAAACGACCCTCGCGACAACCTACAGCTTAGGGCAAACATGTCGCTTCGGCTATGGGCCGGCGCAAAGCCTCATGGGTATTCACTTACACTAAGTGAGAGCTATCATCAAATATGCAACAGCTTAATCTGCAATAATAAAATGAATATTATGAATAGCGTCGTCGTTTACAAAAACACTCTGTGGTAGCGGGGGGGGGGGGGGGGGGGGGGGGGGGGGGGAGAAAAGGTGCGGCAACCATAGCATTTAGAATGGGCTCTGGGGCCAGATAGGGCTCTTCCAAATAAACACTTCACTGTAAAAACATTTTCATGAGCAATTAAGCTAAACGAGCATAAAGAGGGAATAACAGTGAAGAGTTGGTTGCCAGCGATAGCACACCTTTAATCTTCTCTGCCCTCTTAGGCGTGGGCGAGTAGTAGCCTACACAGCAAAAAAGCTGATGTACTGTACATGTACACAGGATTTCTACTGTGTAGAATTCTGAAAGCTCCTTTGCACAATCAATAAACACACTTCATCTTCTGCCTCTGCGACCTTGTTGGGTTTTTTTCTCCCCCCCTCCATTCAGTTATCAAGAAATCTTGACATTTGAGCGTTTTCAGCGCTTTTCCAGCTCCGGCGTTTTGTTCGCTTTTGTTTGACACGCGGCCAACATCTGTATTAACAGGAAATTCCACACGCACCTACAGTACAAGCGGACTTGTCCTACATTTCACCAGCAGAGAGAGAACTGTCTTTCGGTGCCACAGTCTTTTCCCTTCACAACAAAGAGTTCACTGTGCTTTTTCCTTCATCCATGTGGCTATATTATCCTTTTTATGAGGGGATGAGGGGGATGAACAAAAAGCATAATTCAAGATGACAATTATCATTTATACACAGTCAAAACTACGGGCCCCGTTCCCAGCCACTCTGGCGCTAGACATGTTTTTTAAATAAAAACCTTAAGGAAATTATATTTTCCACGTGACATTTCTTTCTTGTGCGGCGCTGCTGTTCACATCCCTCAAGGCTGATAAGACGTCCAATTATTTGGTAATTTAGTTCAGACGAGAGCAGGAGAGAGTCTGAATGTGCTTGAGGAGAGAACAGTACAGTACTACAGTATTATTGTACACCATGGCCACTGATTAAAGCCCGTTCTATGAGGCCCTATGGGGCTAGTTCTGTATTAATATAGAGCAGTGTTCTCAAAGTGGAGTCTGGAGACCCCCAGGGGTCCTTGGGGTCAGAAAGATTAGTTGATATAGCATAAAAAACCCTAAATTACAGTTAACCACTTTAACCATATACTGTACATCAGCTGTTTGAAAATAGCCAATCCACAAGCTCACACTGAGCTTCTAGGTCGGCTATTTCTTTTTTAAATCTTGGAAGAAAACAAAATGTGAAAGATTTGAAAAGTTATTAAATCATTTTAACAATGCAAATCTTGTATGGAGGTTTGTTGCACAAAATATTTCCGGATGGGCTCCACGGCCAAATGCATGAATTTGGGGAGTCCGTTTGAGAACCACTTCTATTGACACATCAGGGCTCAATTCCAGAAAAAAGTAGATACAGCATTGTGCTTCACCAAGGCGTATTGCAATAATATTATACGCTATGTACAGCAGATATTAGGAGTCGTTGATTAGAAGGAATGGATCTCTGTAGGCATTGGATGAGGGGTTGGAGCAGTCAGAAGGTCTACTGGTCGAGGGTTTGGAGCTGGCTGAGGAACAGGGACAGCATGGATCAGCTGGGGGAGAGGAGTGGGGAGGGGTTTGGGGGGGGTCTCCCAAAATGCAGAGGATAGAGTCAAAGAAGATCCGGACTCTGTAGGAAGAGATGTGGGGATGGATCATCTCTGCGGTATGGTGCATCTACTGGTGCTGGGATCGAGGATGGCTGGAGGATCGTGGACTGGAGTGGAGTTGGAGATTCGGGGGAGAGGTGGGGGGCACATGGAAGAAAGACGGGGGGGTGTGGGGGGGGGGGGGATAGGCCAGGAGAGCAAAGGTGATGAGGTCTCACTCACGGTAGAACACATATTCGGTGTAGCTGGTCCAGATCTTGTCGTCTGTCTGCTCGTGGGCAAAGGCGCAGGTTCCCGTAGAGTTGCACGCCACCATGTGAAAGCCCGCGTCCGCCAGCTTGTCGAACGCCTGCTCCAGGAAGGTGAACTTGAGATAGTAGCGGGACGTGTAGCGCTCCGGCGGCCGGTCAGGGTCTCGGCTCTCGTTCAGGGTCTCCCCGAACACCTCTTTGGCCAGGGCGGTCTTTCCGCACACCATGATGCGTGCCACGCGCCGGAATTTGGCATCGGTCTGGCTGTCGCGACCCAGGGTGTACGAGCCGCGGTAGCCGATCGTGATGAAGCCAGCTCGCTTGCCATCTGTGCTGCCAGGCGCCAGGCTGGCACAGGCGGCGGCAGCCGCACCGAGGGACCCGAGGGTGCGGGTGTTGTCGACCGACGGCGAAGAGTCCTCCGTGTCGCTCTGGCAGCCCTCATCGCCCAGAGAGTTCTGTTTGCTGATTTTGGGCACCAGCTGCTTGACCAGCAACGGCAGGTTGAAGAACTCAGCCTCCCGCTGCAGACGTCCTCGCTCCGGGAAGTGGTCCGGCAGGACCAGCTGTTGGTCACGCATGTAGTCCAGGATGTACCGGAACAGGAAGCCGTCTCGGTCCACAAAGAAGCGCCCCTTCGTGTCCCGGGCCAGTCCTTTGCTGGACTTTCGGGTGAACATCTCCCCCAGCAGGGAGTCCGGCACGCTTGTGAGTGTGGAATAGCGAGTGATGTACACCTGGCCGCCGACATTAAGCTCTATAATCTCTGGGAAGGCTGCCTCCTCTGCGGCTATGCTACTATCTGGTAAAGCCATGGTGGCTTGAGTCCTTGCCAAGGATGAGGGAACTGAAACCCTTTCTTTGTCACCTCTGTAAAGGTTCGAGTTCAAATTGCACTACAGTGCAGTATAGCCCAATTAGCCTAATATGGATTCGGGAAAAAAAAGTGAAGTGTCAGTGAGGTGTGTTTTTGTCAGGATAAAGCTCGAAGATCCAGATGCACTCGGAAGAACACACTGTCACTAGTAAACGAAGCGTCTAAAATGCGGTGCTCTATATTTTGCGCAAAGGCAGCCTTCCACGCTCACACCAAGCATGTATAATAAGCCAGTGTTAAGGTGCTACGAAGCCATCTATTCTAACTAATAGCTGTTCACAACGATTAAAACATAGCGGAGAAGTTCACATTACAGAGAATGGAAACCGGTTCCATGTGGCTTCTTTACGCGTATAGGCTATTTAGCAGCGATAATATCCCGAAATTTAAATCCGACTTGTACTACCTGGACACGCACGGTCATTAACGGTCCACAACAACAACAACGGCTTCTTCTTTCACTCATTTTCGCTTGGTCGTCTCGGCGCAAAAAACTGGGTCGGGTGGCCCGAGTTCAATATTCAAGCTGTCCCATGATTCCATCTCCATAGTTTTCGAGGAGGTAGAGGCAGAAGAGGCATGTTGCGATGTAGTGAGTGCTGAGGAACAAGGATAAGCCGACATGCCACTTCTCCATCATTCATTGTATCAACCAGCAGAGAGCTGCAGCTTATAGCTGCCTACATGCAGCCCGACCGCCCTGTTGTGTTGTGTTCTGTTCCGTTCTGTCCTGTGAGAATGTCAGACTGTAAGTGAAGCTGCACCGTTTATGGAGCTCACTGTAATATTAATCTGCTTTAAAGCTAAACCACACCTACCCGCGGATGACGCGGCCTGCCTAGCTATTACAGAGGCCATCCAATAGCTCTGTAACTATAAAGTGTTTTGTTTTTTTTGTTTTTCCACGCTTTCATTTGACTCTTGATGCTCATTGCTCAACCTTTTTAATTTCAAGGGCCCCCCGTTGATAAGTATATTTAAATTAACCTTAATATTATTGGTTGTTTTTTTTATCTCCCCAATGCAGCCTACTAGCCTGCCTGGCTATAATCAGTGCCTATAGGCCTATAATCAATAAATTCAAGTGTGAATTGTATAAGATTGTTACAAACCATTGAGGGGAACCAATGGATGGACTACAGTAGCCTATTTAACTTCAAATTAACGCCTACAATGAAATTACTTTATTTGGTTAATTTGTATTGGAAATCTGAACCGGGAATTCTTTTAAATTATTTCTTAAGAGTTCAACATCAATGTTGCAAAATTGTGTGTAGAATGTGCATTTATTTTAAAATGTATACTATTTACTTCAGAGCGGCCTACTGTTGTATTATGGGGTAACAGCGCCATCTAGTGATTAATATTTACGCACCATGGATTATTCAAGCCTGTCTATGGTGCGAACCAGTGGTGGAAAAGTAAAACTATACATGTGAAAAAACAAAAATACTCCGTTACAAGTTGGACTGTATTTAAAAAATAATAATATTTTTTTGTAAAAGTACAAACCATTAGCATCACAATATTATATTAGAGCACCAATAAAGTAGTCTACTAAAATGTTTTTATTTTTATTTATAGCTGATCTACAAGCTTGAGTTTGTAGATCAGCCGAAGTATAAAATAGGGCTATTAATAGTTATTACAAATATATATCTGCAAAGTATAGCCTAATAATAATAAACCTGCAAAGTAACTAGTAAACTAAAGCTGACGTACATGCCACACGCCTCTTATGCCAATTATTTTCATACTTCTGTTTCATGTGTCTTGTCACTGCTGTTGTGTGTTTGTATAAAATTGAAAAATATCACACCTGTGTGAACTGAGCATTGCAACTATACATTTATTGTTATTGCTACTGTAGGCCTAATGTACTGTGTGTAATATTGGCCTTAAACTAATATATCACTATCACTGTAAAATAATATATCGGTTTTAGCAGATAAATATTTTATAATAATTATGTTGAAAAATAAATTTAAAAAAGCCTGAAAAAGCCTTTTGTGATGATGAAGGCTACAAATTATATCAGTGTGTTCTGGAGAAGCTTTCAAAAGAGTTGGAACATTTTTAAATAAAAACACTACATTCAAGCTATTTATGTTGGGATATGGGCCAACAATGCAATATTTCAATAGGCCTAATGGTGCATCCCAATAAAGAGGCAGGTTTATAAGTTTATCAGAATGTGTGTGTGTGTGTGTGTGTGTGTGTGTGTGTGTGTGTGTGTGTGTGCGTGTGCGTGTGCGTGTGCGTGCGCGTGCGTGTGCGCGTGCGTGCGTGCGTGCTCGTGTCGGAGCCTACTATACTTGACGCTTCTGGTATTCCTTGTGAGGACCAAATGTCAAAAGTATTGTAGAATATGAGAAATAGACATTGTGGGGACCATTTTCCTCACTCCTCACAAGACAAATGATTGTTTTATGGTTAAAAAAGGATTTTCACAAGTTAGATTTAGGGATTAGAGATATAGTTAGTATAATATAATATAGTTAGATAGTAAAAAAACAGTCTAAGTCCACACTATTGATCCATAATGTATAAATGATAGATAAGGGGTCAGGACAACGAGGCCTTTTCGTGGAGGGATCAGAATGAAATTTGGACTTAGACTGTTTTTTGTCTGTGGTACTCACCTACAATGCTGATGTCTTCATATATAGTAATAGCAAGTTAGCAACCACTCAAAGTGGCGAAAAGACTTTGACACCAACTCTATCCGTTTTAATGAACGGACCTGCCAAAGCAGCGGGGACTGTTACAGGTCACACTGAACCTGTCTGAGAGCAGCGGGTACGTTCTAGTTCACAGTGAGATCTGTCTGAGCCATTCACAGCTTCATCTCGACAGCCTCCGACTCATTATCGGCTGCTCTAATCGAACACAGTGTCGTTCTGACCCAAACTACTGTGACACACAACTCCCTTACACTTACACACGTGCTGTACCTGGACCCTTAGCCTGGCGTCAGCCAGACTGATAACGTGGATTCACATTCCATTGTGTGTGTGTGTGTGTGTGTGTGTGTGTGTGTGTGTGTGTGTGTGTGTGTGTGTGTGTGTGTGTCTGTCTTCTCAGTGCCATCAAGAGGCCCCATTCTGCCTGTTTCCTAAAGAAATCTGTCCGTGATTTCCCCAGTGGGGTTCCACTGGTCTCCTGTCACCGCCAGTCTGGAAGTGGCTCCATGCAGGCTGCCCACAGCACAGGGCTCCATCTTGTGCCACCCTTATCCCTTATCCCTAAACTAATTTGCCATTTTTTACGATTTTGAAAATAATTTTAAAATAGTTCAACTAGCCGATCTACATCTACACATTGTGAGCTTGTAGAACAGCTATTTGAACTATTTTAAAAGGTTTTTTTAAATAGTACAAAAATGGCAAATAAGTTTAGGGATAAGGGTTGTCGCAAGATATAGCCCTAGTACACACCAAGGCTACATTTACTCAAGTACTGCACCTGAGCACAATTTGGGGCTGCTGTCAAGCAGAAACCTGTTATACAATTGTGGGGTCCTTCACACGTAAACGTTTTAGAACCGCTGCTTTAATTTTAATACAATTTATATCAAAATCTGACTATAGGCCTACTTTTTCCATAGCATGTGAAGCTACAGTAATGGGGCGGGGTGCCATTCACTGTCAGGACAATGCAGCATAAGAGCTCCATTTATTATTCCCTTCAATGAAATATGCAACGCTAGCAAAATAGGCTCTACTCTACCCTTTCTTGAGCACTAGAATGTCAGCCCAGGACAGCAAAAAGAGCTACTTTTGTACGTCCATAAATTCAATGTTCGAATCCCAGTCCTGTGTCGGTGGCCCAGGGGTAAATAAACACTTAGAAAAACCAATGGGAATAGAAAGAAAAATATTTAAGAAACCATAATATATGAAATATTGCTGAAATTAAACGATCCATAATTTAAGAAAACTATTTCTAATAATAGTGTGCTATCAGAGGTGATGTAATTTCTGTACCAGAAGCAGGTTGGAGTATATTAATTCCAATGGAATAGTGAGCAGTGTTGTATTTGTGTTGTTCATATTTATTTGTTATGAAAAAAGGAAAATGGAATGCACACACCAAAACAGCTTCTGAATCATTCTACCCGCAATCATCTCAAGCCACACAATCTTTGGTAGATTTTTTCGACATGTATAATTATATCTCCCAGCAACACACTGCTAGGTCAGTAATTTACATGCAGAGGCTTCCTCCCTTTTCCCTAAATTCAAATCCAACGGTCAGGTCTCCTCAGTGGCTTGCACATGAATCTCCTAGGTTAAATTTAACTTCAATCTTAATGAGAGTGACTTTTTTATGATCAATTTCTGATTAGTCCTTCATATTGTATTATTTCATGCTTACTATTGACCTATTTTTACTTCCTTATTGTCTTTATCTTGGATATGCTTGCTGCCGGGCCTGCTGGCACTACACCGTACACACACACCAGACACCAGTCCCTTGACTGAGGTACAGCCACAGAATGAAACCCTGGTACTAGACAAACGTGCACACTGCTGCCTCATCTGTGAAGCTTGTAACAGTCAGTATGCAGTGCCGGTTGGTGCCACAGGGTGGTGCACTGCTCCTTTTTGTTTTGCTGTGTGTACAAGATCTGACGTCACTTCCATTATATGTTGTCATTGTTGTGTACTGTGTTGGCGCGCAGTGAGTGACTGATGCTCCATTAGTTGGCTGCTAAATAAACCAGCGTCTTTGTCTGTGTGAAATACCTGGACATCTATTAAGCTGTATCCAGTCCACTGGGTCTACTCCATTGCTCAACACATCACAAGCTACAGCGTGAATCCTGTCCAAACTTCTAGCACAGATTCAACGGTCGCTGCTACAAGTAAGTACGTTGCTTGCTACTGTTGCTACATATTTAAACTGGGTTTATGAACTGTGTCTCTCAAGGTGCCAACCTGCATGGTGTTGATCCACAGTGGTGCGGTCGCTGCCTAGCCTGACACTCAGTCTGAATTTTCATTTCGTTTCACTTTATTATTCATCGCCAGAACATATTTTCTTAATGGGCGTGGCTAGCGATTTCCCCAGATTTTCCCAGACTCCCAGAGTATAATTTTTCAGTGTTCCTTTATATATATTTTTTACCTTCCTTGTCTGGTTGTATTTGGTAATGTTTAAAAAGGCTGAGTCACACTTGTTGTTCACAGCACACACCTGACAAAAGACTAGCCCAAGATTTAGACTCTATCGATATCGCTCGATATCGTCAGAATCGAAAAAAACTACGAGAGTCTAAACAAAAGCTAACAAAAGACCATTGATATGAAATATTGAGAGACTGTACATGACCAAGACAAGACATCTCCCTTCAGGAAGGGTATGGGTATTTGTGACATGGGGTGCGGTGCCGGAGGCCCGGAGCTAAAGGAAACCCTATTACTAAAGTACGGCTTTCCCGGTGGATTGTGGAGGCCATCCTGGCTTCCCGCACCGGCTTATGCCACTAATGCCAGTACAGGGTTGCCTCCTCCTGAAGGCCTGAGGACACAGGATGCTGCCATACCCTGCGTAGAGCAGGGTACATCCTGGGCAAGGGTGTTTCGATACAGGATGTGTCATGTGTGTACGGTTGCAAGTTGGTCAGGTTGCAAATTGGTCATCTCCGTCAACGTGGCGTGGACGTGGCGGAGCTGGCTATGGCTCACGTAGTCCTGGGTGTCGCTCTAGACGAGGCAGGTCACGTACATAAACTTTTAGTTTTGGGTAATTTATGTGAGTTGACCCTGGTACATGGGGCATAGGGCATACCCCGGAGCATTTAGGTGGACCTAGCTCTGGTCTATAGCTCTAATGCGTTGGACCTAAATTAGCCCTTTTACCATGAAATGTTCTATGAGCAGGGTGTGGCTGTAAACAAGCATCTCGAGCTTAGTCCACTTCCCTGGGTAAACAAAGAACTTTGCTTTGCTTAGTTTGGAGCATATACAAAAAAAAGATGAGCAGAGCAGAAGGCTCTCTGGCCCCGTGAGGTGCACTGGCTTTTGACCACTGACAGCTCCTCTGCGGTGGATGAATTTTAAATTAATTAATGAAGTTTATTATTTACTTTCTAATCCGTTTTCTCCATGTCCGTGGACGAAAAAAACAAGTTAAGATAATGGGGCATATATCATCCAATGGATTAAAACAAAAGGAAAGAGACGGGTTTGGGTTTGAAATTCTTGCTTTTTGGGGCAGAGACAGACTGACACCGGATTAAGGTTGGTGAGGGGTGCGTTAACTAAAACGACCGGATTAAGGTTGGTGAGTGGTGCGTTAACTAAAACGACCGGATTAAGGTTGGTGTGAGGGGTGCGTTAAAACAACCAGATTAAGGTTGGTGAGGGGTGCGTTAAGGGTTGGGACTTGGAGAGGGTTAAGGTTAGGTTTAGGGAGGTTAGGTTCGGGTGAGGGTTTGAGATGGTTAACATCGGTAGACAACTTGACTGCGTGTGCGTGCGTTGTTTTTTTTTTGCGGCTTCCGCCTTATTTTTATTTTTTTTATAGAGGGACAGACAGTAAGTAGGCCGACAGGAAATGGGGAGAGAGATGGGGGAGTGACATGCAGTAAAGGCCATCGGGAGTCGAACCCGCGGCACACTGCCAGACTGGATTACCAGCCAAGGTGCCTGGACCGCTGAGCCACGGCCCAGGCTGTGTGCGTTTGTTTTTATTCGTGAGTTCTCTTGGCACAGTACCATGGGTGTGTACGCATAACAAAACCATTATTCTTCTATGCAACGATTGGTATGAAAAACACCATTGAAGCTGAGAAGGGCCATGCCAGTGTCGGCTATGGGGATGAATGTGGTTGACAGTACGCACTGTAGGAGGAGAAGATGAGTTCTATTTGTACCAGTTCCACTGTCTGCTATTTTGTTTAAAGCTGCATTAACACCTCAAGCAGACTGTAATTATGAAACCTTTTAATTAATTGTCTGGTTTGGGTGTTATTTTGTTCATAAAGTGCATGCTATTCTTGTGTGATCCTCAACACAGGATTTGATATATCCAGACTAAAATTATTAGTATTGCCGCCACCACCACTAACCATGATAGTACAGCAGCTATCTGCACCCGGGGGCATCTCTATGCCAGCTTGTGAATGTGATGGACATTTCCATGAATGTTTTATTTTTGCCACGGACATGCAAAACAAGTGATCAATGATACCAGAACACAAATGTATAGCCTACAGTACTAATTGACTCTTGACGTGTCATAGTGTCTACTCTATTCCATTGCGCTACACAATTTAAAATAAGTCACTTATCAAAACTTATTTTTGGGGAAAAGCTGATCTACAAGCTCACAACACATTACGGCATGTTGTGACCTTGTAGATCAGCAATTGTCCTTTCTTCTTAGCCTATAATGACATGCCCAAAATTGGGATGTCAGGGTTAAAGCAGTTAGCTATATAGTTACCCAACTTACCCAGCAAGACTGGGAAGTTATCCACTGTCTACTGAGTACTGACAGGTGGCCGTCCTGAGACGGGCATTATATGTGGCATAATGCATGGTCCAAGTATATTCCATGTTTGGGATTTCAATAAATGGGTCTTATACAGTAAGTACAGTTGCAGTCCGAGAAAGGGACACTTAGCTGCAAAGGTGAATGGGTGCGCAGTATACTTCATATTAGGTTATTACAGATGAGGAGACAGGAAGTTCTACAAGCTAAACTACTTTTGTGTTTGACAACGTAGCTTAAATCTTTGTGGTGTCAATTAATGTGTGGTACTGTACTCTATGTTGATGAGAAAACTATGCAGATGACAATCTGCATAGTTTTCTGAAACATACCTGAGATTCAAAACAGATAATTAAGTACATATAATAATGAAGGCCATGTCAGGATTTAAAGGAATGCAGTGTCACTATAGTAGTTTGATTAGGGTGCCCAACCTTGATCAGAGCTGAGGAGGAGGTCCGTGGATCAAGGGTTTCCATGAATTATGGTTGTTGAGTGTTATTATGATTTAGTTGTTGTTGTAATTTGACACTTTGAAACACTTTCTCTCAACTGACAAAAAATATAACTATTTACTTGTCCAGTTCTGCCCTCTTTAAGTGTACATACGAACAACGTTCACTGGAGTTCACTGTGTTGTTGTGGATCATTTGCTATAACAAAGTATATAGACTATAGATGCCAGTAGTGTCATTGCTGTAACTTGGTATCTGCAATGTGATACTGTTGCTGCAGGGTGAACTATGGGTAGCATTATAGATGCCTTACAGCTCATGGGGGCTATAAATCCAGACTCTATATAGCATTCGGAGATTGTGGAATAGTTGTCTGGCTACGCGAGACTAGTCGGAAAAGGACAAAAGGCTCTACTTTTCCGGTTACCTCCTGTTCTCTGTCCTGATTGGATTAGATTGGTGTCCCTGCCTGAACATTGACTTTCTGTTGAGAGCTGGAGAGACAGGGAGACTCCTAGTCCTGTTATTTAGCAAATGCACTCTATAGCAATGAGTAGGCTACTACTAGAGCTATTTAACACTTATTTAAAAATATATAAAATCTAGGGTAGGCTATCAGTATCACATGATTCCCCTCGTCATGGCTTCTGTCGTGTCCTTTTCAATCCAGTAGATGGTGCTACAAGTGAAGCAAACGCACTCGGCAGAGACATGACTCAGTATGAGCATCTGCTGCTGTGAAATTCAGTGGCACAATACTACATACGGGACATGATGAAAAAAGTTTTTCTGTCCTGGAAGAAATACTTAAAGGACGAGTTTGCCGGCCCTCTTTTTAAACGTGTGTTTTTTAAGTAAACTGGTCCTTTAAGTAAAAGTATCAAAAAAAGAAAACTAGTAAAAAACACTGTATTCACTAAACTTAAACGATATGACTCCTGGGATGTAGAATGGATGGAAAAATGGAAAGTACCTCAATTTATACTTTCCACCACTGCAGGCATATCAAACCTGAGGCTGAGTCAGATTACTAGATTAGATCCGAAGGTAGTCCAGCATTGGTTTCTATCTCTGTCCAATGATAGTGTTTCTCCTGAAAGGCTCTGGCCAATGACTGTGTGGCTTGGTGTCAGGTTGGCAGCTAAAAGGGCGTGTTAACTCTATTTAAACAGTTTGCTTGGTACAAATTACATCCAGACGCATAGAACCTGCAGAGCACAGTACATCAGCAGGTAAAAAAAATCTCTCTATATATAAATAAATACTTGCATACTTACATAGCTTTAATGTTTACAGTATGCATTATTATTGGCATGCCATATCTTTCCATGTTCCTAGTTGATTCTAGGTAGGCTGTTTTGGCTTCAGTCAATCATTTTGACTATTGGATATTTAGCATGATATGGGGCCTGAATTCGTGGTCCCTCGTCTAGGCGTTGAGAACCACTGCCCTATTATCCTATGACATGAGCCCTTTCCCAGGCTGGTGCACACATTACAGAATGAGAGTGTAACATGACACCTCAACTACCTACACGTTACATGTTTGTTCTCCATTGTGTGTGTGTGTGGGTGTGTCAGTTTGATTGCGTGAATTCTTATAAACAGAAATGTGAAAACCATAACAGAGTACAGTCAAACACTTTTGGTCAAAAAGGAACAGCACCATTCGTGTCCTATGTATTCAATTAAATACAGTGTAAGAAAAAAGAATAGGGGTGTAAAGAGGGGGAGCGTGATCAACTGTCTAGGCCGGGAGAAGTGATTATTTCCGCTCCCTTTGGCCTACTAAAAGGTGGATTTTCAGGCCTGTTTTAAAGTGAAGTACACATAACTTCAGGGGTAGTCAAGGATCAGCGCGTCTCTTTTTAGCTGAGGTGGTTCAGGATTTTTACCTGTACGAACATGTTCCTCTTGTCATGTCCTTTCCTTACAATAGTCAAAGTCCATGTTTTTAAGTGTGTGTTTGTGTGTGTGTGTACATTCCATGTAACCTGTTTTCGATCTCTTTCCTTCTGCTCTCACTTTGGCTATCCTCTATCTTCTGTTTCTCACTGAATACTACAACATGATGGAGCACGCACAGAAAGAATTTCACTTCTGCACATTTTTGTGCTTTTATCCAAAGCGCTTTACATAGATTGTAGATTACATTCACCCACATATTCATACACCGATGGCGGAGGAAACCAACCTGCAGATCTGGAGCAACTTCACTTCACCACTAACTCTGGGGGAGCCCGGGATCGAACTGGGAACCGCGGATGCCATCTGGCCACTCTTCACCTGTAAACCTGTGATGTGGCGATTAAGCTGACTCTGCTTCTGCTTCCCTCCGTCTCCAGCAGAACTAATCCAAGATGCCGGACTCAAACACAGACAACCGAGTCACAGACGAAGTGAAGGGTTTCAACAGGAACTCTCTGAAAAGGACCGAGACGAAAGAGAAGAACCCACTGCCCACACCGGAGGGTATGTGTCCAATCTGTCTGAAGACACACTTGTCCGTTTTTTGTTTTGTTTGAATACTTTATTATTAAGAAGTTTGAAAATGGCAGTAGTACAGTAAGAACGCGATGCTAAAAGGATAACACAATAAGCCCCTGGTCCCCTCTTTTTATTTGAAGGACTCCATGCAGGATATCGTCGCTGGTAGAATCTTATGTCCAAAACTACTTTTCAGGAAATGGGGAAAAAAGCTGTGTTCCAATAGATCCAAAGTAGTTATTTAGTCACAAACTCTTGTTAATACATTTCATTTGTTCAATATTTATAAAACCCACAGACGGATTTAACCATTTACAAAATTCCACTAGAGTACACACACAGTACCTGAGAAAATGTAGTTGTTACTTCCCACCACTGTTGATGGTGACCCCACCCTTCATGCTGTCTTTCAGTTCGGCTCAACCCCTCCCCCTCCATTGTCCTCATGAGAGGAAGTCAAACAAAAAAAATTACTGATTAACTCGCAGCCTGCAGCCGTGGAAGAACTTGTTCCACTCCGTGGCCCTGACACACTAATTACATAATCACCTGGCCGCAACTATTTGAGGTTAATATCACTATGAATAATAATAATAATAATAATAGCAAAAAAATAGCTAATCTACAAGGTCACAAAACGTTGCATCGAGACACATTTGACAAAGACCAACATTTACATTTTGGGCAGGCAAGAATTACATTTTGGGCAGGCAAGATGTGTTAATTGTCGTCTCCCTGCGCACAATCGTAGCACTAAAGATTTTCAAAGAGATATACCTGCCAGACGAGTAGGATACAAAGGCATTCCAATGGGTGATTGAGGGTCGTGCTCTACCGCAACGGCCAATCAGCTGTCCACTAATGGCTCTCAGGTCTTGTTTTTGTCCTTTTTTTGGCCAGGCCAGAAATGGATTTAGACAGGCGGACGACGCCTGTCCTCGCCTTATTGTAGATACCACTCCGCCAAGTCAGTCCGGAGAGTCCGTTCTTGTACAATGGATACTAATGGCCACAATGTATAGTATATAGTAAAGGAGCCGTAAGTCATAAATAGCTCTATATTCTAAGAGTAATCATTGTTAGACTAGAGTGCTTGTTCGCTAACAGGGACATCCCCCAGTCAGTAGAAACAAGTCGGGTTGCAATATTCAAGGTAGAGTAAGTTTGTGAATTTGTAATATATATTTACACTCGCAATTCAGACAGTTCGTCTAAGTTAGATCTAACTCATTCTGACAATGAAAAACTGGAATGGACCCACATAATACAATATTCTTAGAAATAATATTTAAGTACACAATGAAGGAGAATTTGACTGACAAATACATGTTGTGATGACTCAATGAATGTTTTTGACTGATCTTCTCTCTCTCTCTCATACTCCTACAGTGATAGAAGCAGAGAAGAAGGAAGAACAGATGAAAGTCGAAGTGAAGGGTTTCAACAAGAGCAATCTGAAAACCACTGAGACCAAAGAGAAGAACCCACTGCCCACACAGGAAGGTATGGGCCCTATCTTACATTTTGAAATGGTCAACTAGCCAATCTACATCGACACGTTGTGAGTTTCTAGATCAGCTATTTAAACTATTTTAAAATGTTTTAAAATGGCAAATAAGTTTAGGGATAAGGTGTAAGGGGTGGCGCAAGATATAGCTGTTGGTGTCCAATCTGTCTGCAACCACACTCTGTTTTTTGTATTGTTTGAATCATTTATTAAGAAGCTAAAAAACAAAAAAGACTAACAACGCTATGTTAAAAGGATAACACAATAAGCCCCTGCCCTATGTTTAAATTATTTGTCATATGCAGCATTTTTATTTGCAAAAAGGAAAACGGAAATGTAATGCAATGCAAAAACACAATTACATCGTAAAATGACTTGATCGTGACAGCGTTACCACTCTGCCAAGTCAGTCCGGAAAGCCCGTTCTCGTTAGCAAGCGATCACCTGGTCGCAACTATTTGAGATTATTGAATAACAGCAACACAAGAAATATTACATTTGTCAGATGAAACAAACGCTGTCTCTGTTGTGCATCTTTCCTTTGCTCATATAACATTAGCCGGTGTTATCAGGCGCTCCGCTCCGCTGCAGTGTTTATATATGTCTATGGTTGAGAGTGTGGTCTGGGCATTGCAGACTTCCACCGTGCCCGTGTCATAGCTTAGGAGGCAGCCAATCATGACTATAGGTCGCTACTATGCGATTGGCTGGTGGCGTTTAGGTGGCTCCCATTGGCTTAGGCGGCATGGGGTCGACTCCCATTGATTTGTCATATGCGTTTTTGTTTGCAAAATGGAAAACAGAAATGTATTGCACTGCTTTTGCATCTCGTAATCTCGTAATTGCAATTATTTGTACAACAATTAATCGTAAACTAAAATGTCTTGATTGTGACATCGGCGGCGCTACCACTCAAAATGTATAGTATGTAGTAGTAAGCAAAATAAGTAGCATATTAAATAGCTATATATTCTGAGATAATCAATGTACATAGTGTTTGTTCACTAACAGGGGCATTGATCATTGGTCATGTTGCTTCAAAGTAGGGGTTGTGAATTTGTAATATATGTTTACACGCTCAATCAAATTCTGACAGTTCATCAAACTCATTCTGACAATGTAAAACTGGAATGGACCCACATAATACAATATTCTAAGAAATAATATTTAAGTACACAATGAAGGAGAATTTGACTGACAAATACATGTTGTGATGACTCAATGAATGTTTTTGACTGACCTTCTCTCTCTCCCACTCCCAATCTTCCGCCGTAGTCTGAAAACCCACCTTTTCAGACTCCATCATGGCCCGTAGCACTTACCCTAGACCCTTAGATAGAACTTTATATAGACTTAAATAGCATTTTATACAGACTTATAGCATGTTACATAGACGGCACTAGAATTGCATTTTATGTAGTCATAGCACTTCATAGTATATATGTATAGTATAGTATGTATAGTTTAATTCCACTGTTACGCCTTAGCTTATGCATGTTTCATGATAACAATTTTTATGTATGTGATGTATTTCCATGCTTTTTTGTTCTTGCTTATTGTAAATCGCTCTGGATTAAGAGCGTCTGCTAAATTGTAATTGTCTCTCATACTCATACAGCGATAGCAGCAGAGAAGAAGGAAGAACAGATGAAAGATGAAGTGAAGGGTTTCAACAAGGACTCTCTGAAAACCACCGAGACCAAAGAGAAGAACCCACTGCCCACAAAGGAGGGTAAGTGTCCAATCTGTCTGCATTTCTGCAACCACACTTGTCTGTTTTTTGTTTTGTTTGAATAATTTATTAAGAAGCAAAAAAGAACAGTATGGCAGTAGTACGGTAACAACGCTATGCTAAAAGGATAACACAATAAGCCCCTGCCCTATGTTTAAATTATTTGTCATATGCAGCATTTTTGTTTGCAAAAACATAAACATAAATGTAATGCAATGCAAAAACACAATTAGCCCTTCACTAAGTCCCTCCCCAACCAACCCGTCCTCGTCCAATAGGCACGTTAGCAGCGAGGAGACAGGGCAAGCTGTCCTTCTCCCCCATAGAGATGCATGTAAAATGATGGGATTTCTCCATATAAATAATCGATCATTTCAGTTGCAAGAGCATCAAAATGTCTTCTAAATGTAGTCAATTAGGCCTGCAGTAGGCTTTGCACTGGACAAATGTGCATGACATTATTTAAATAAACTAGAAATACGAGGAAATGACTTTTCACGACCACCCGACAGGCGTTTTCATGTTGCAAGGTAAGACCACGGTCACCTGGGTGGGTCAGGCATTGATCCCCCAGTCAGTAGAGACAAGTCATGTTGCTTCAAAGTAGGGGTTGTGTAATATATGTACACACTCAATCAAATTCTGACAGTTCATCAAACTCATTCTGACGATGTAAAACTGGAATGGACCCACATAATACAAATACATGTTGTGATGACTCCATGAATGTTTTTGACTGATCTTCTCTCTCTCATACTCCTACAGCGATAGAAATAGAGAAAAAGGAAGAACAGATGAAAGATGAAGTGAAGGGTTTCAACAAGAAATCTCTGAAAACCACAGAGACCAAAGAGAAGAACCCACTGCCCACAAAGGAGGGTAAGTGTTCAATCTGTCTGCAACCACACTTGTCTGTTTCTTGTTTTGTTTGAATAATTTATTAAGAAGCTTTAAAAAAATCACCTGTGTGAAGTGAGTGGTGCAACTCCGTGTGGGGGTCCCTGGGGGGAACGCGCCCAGGGGTCTGGCCCGGTTCCGGCGAGCCGCCCTGCGTCCGAAACTGTTGAGAAATGACAGTTACTGTGTGGGGGTCCCCGGAATGCGCCCAGGGGGCCGGGCCAGGCCGTTTCCGGCAAACCTCCCCACGTCCGAAACGGTTGAGAAATGGTGAAAACCAACCAAGCTATTTTCATGGCTCGGACAGACCCAGGGACTCTATAGAGCGTCGCAGTCCCGCCCCCTACCATGGACCAGGATATGATTCTCCGTTCATTTTCCTCATAGACATTTCAGAAAGTATTTATTTAAAGACGTTTACGCCGCGCACAAAGCCAACTCGAGTCGTGACAAATCATGACAACAAACACAATTTTTTGGGCCGAACAAATAATTAGAAAGAAGAAAAAAACGGCAGGTTACAACACTTTTTGTTGTTTTTCTTCTTTGTAATTATTTGTTTGGTCCAAAATATTGTTTGTGTTGTCATGAGTTGTCACGACTCGAGTTGGCTTTGTCCGCGGCGTAACCGTCTTTAAATAAATACTTTTTGAAATGTCTATGGGAAAAATGCATTGGGATTCATTTCCTGGTCCATGGTAGGGGGCGGGACTGCGACGCTCTATAATGGAGTGGTTGCACCACTCAAAAAATAAATGAAAAAACAGTATGGCAGTAGTACGTACGGTAACAATAACGCTATGCTAAAAGCATAACACAATAATAGGAGCAGTAAGTCATATATTCATAAGCAAAATACCGTAAGTAGCATATTATTAAATAGCTCTGTATTCTCAGAGTAATTATTGTTAGACTGGAGTGTTTGTTCACTAACAGGGGCCTCCCCCAGTCAGTAGACAAGTCAAATTGCAATATTCAAGGTAGAGGTTGTGAATATTTGATGTCTTTGACTGATCCTCATTTCTCTCTCTCTCTCTCTCTCTCTCTCTCATATATATATACTCGTACAGTGATAAAAGCAGAGAAGACGGAAGCCCAGATGAAAGACGAAGTGAAGGGTTTCAACAAGAAATCTCTGAAAAAGGCAGAGACCAAAGAGAAGAACCCACTGCCCACACAGAAGGGTAAGTGTCCAATCTGTCTGCATTTCTGCAACCACACTTGTCTGTTTTTTGTTTTGTTTGAATAATGTATTTAGAAGCTAAAAAACCCAAAAAGAAACAGTATGGCAGTAGTACGGTAACAACGCTATGCTAAAAGGATAAGCCTTGCCCTATGTTTAAATTATTTGTCATATGCAGCATTTTTGTTTGCAAAAAGGAAAACAGAAATGTAATGCAATGCAAAAACACAATTAGCCCTTCACTAAGTCCCTCCCCAACCAACCCGTCCTCGTCCAATAGGCACATTATCAGCGAGGAGACAGGGCAAGCTGTCCTTCTCAGATGCATGTAAAATGATGGGCTTTCTCCATATAAATAGGGCCTGCAGTAGGCTATGCACTGGACAAATGTGCATGACATTATTTAAATAAACTAGAAATACAAGGAAATGACAGGGAGAAATCAACTTTTCACGACCACCTGACAGGAGTTTTCATGTTGCACGGTAAGACTACGGTCTTATTAGTATTATTGCCATCACCTGCGTCAGGCGTGTAACTTTCCCGACGTTAAGCTGTGTATATGTTCAACAACACAGCCATGCAAAATAACATTGACAGCTATGTGGTGGCTAGGTGGCGAAAGCTTGACCTGCATAGCAACAGTTGCT
This sequence comes from Electrona antarctica, assembly GCF_951216825.1. Classification (NCBI taxonomy): domain Eukaryota; kingdom Metazoa; phylum Chordata; class Actinopteri; order Myctophiformes; family Myctophidae; genus Electrona; species Electrona antarctica. The sequence goes on from NC_136806.1 coordinate 50,566,302, forward strand.
AAACTATTTGGAATCGCATTGGACAATCGCTTTTTGGGGTGGGGTTTAGCAAAGAGCTAGTTACATCGTTATTCGCAATTATTTGTACAACAATTAATCGTCAAGTAAAATTTCTTGATTGTGACATCGCTACCATTCCGCCAAGTTAGTCGGGAAAGCACCATTCTCGTTAGCAAACGATCACCTGGTCACAACCATTTGAGATTATCGCTTACAGTTTTTCACGATTGTTAAAACACACAAATCGAAAATTTGGCACAATTTGCATAACCTTCATTTCATGTACCTAATCGTTCAACACAATTTGCACTACATCACACTCTCTTATCTGCATTAGACTCTGACTTTCCTTCTTTACACTCTGATGTCAAATACACATCACCTTGTCCAAACACTACACACAATGTTCAGTTGTTGCACACACTTCTCAAATCTCAAAGCACAGTAAATCGCCTACATTGTCATCTAGGACAATGCAAGCTTCCACCGGGCTGCTCAAGTGCGTGAGTGGTTCTAGGAGTCGGACCACCCACATTTTCTAGTTCTATACCTTTCACCTTATTCTCCTTTCCTGAATCTTTGAAGAGTTATTTTCAGCTTGGACGGTATATGAACGGAACCCACATAGCTGGGTCACACTGCTCCAGGCCATGGAGAAGGCTTGTGGAGACGCGACTTGCCTGTCAGGGCTTTATGCACAACTCAAGGCGTTTCTTCCAACGCTGCTTGGACAGGGAGAACATTCCCTGTGATGTGGATAAGGCCCTCTGACCAGGCAGGAACCGGTGGCATGATGCCTATTAATTACAGTATTTCTTGGGAAGGGGGCCCTTTTTGAGCAGTTTGAGCTAACCCGTTTACAGTAATATAAATAAATTAAATCAAATTTTGCTGCGTATTTGTGTGCTGTTTTGTTTGACTATGAAAAAGTAAGCCTACACTGCATCATTTTACAAAACGAGAAATGGCTCATTCTCCATAGTCATTCATGTGTGTTCCATTTCTATGATTGTGTTTTCAATTTTGCACTTCATTGTGCAGTGAATGCTTAGTTGTGTGTACTCAATGAATGGTATGTGTGTGTCATTTGAAAATGTGGCTGTGTACCAAATTAAAGCACGAGTTCCATTTTGGGAACAGTTAAGATTCTGACAGTTCGTCTAACCCAGTCTGACAATGTAGAAATGGAATGGAATGACTCTCAATGTTTTTGACTGATCCTCATTTCTCTCTCTCTGTCTCTCTCATACTCATACAGAGATAGAAGCAGAGAAGAAGGCAGCTACCAAGAAGAAGTGAAACACAATCGCCATCATTGAAACTCCATCCATCATCCTGTCAGTCTCAACTTCTGCTTTTTGTAGGACCATAATGTTTACCATGTAGAATTTACAAGGAATTTTTCTAATGCAGTCAGTGATTGAAAAGTTTGATTTGTCTTTGAGTTTGTCTTTGAGTTTTTTATTTCGCTTTTGCACCTTGTAAAATATGTCAATACAAATCTGCCATCAGCAGCACAACAAAATCCAGTATGTACTATGTACCTACGTATGCCTGTAAATGATGCCAGTGTCTTCAGGACAAATTCTTTAAAGTAACCCCTATATTTTTGTTTTGTTTTAATAATAATGATAATAAATACAAATTTCAAAATGTTGTGATTTTATTGATCTGGCTTCAAATTTACTTATTGAGTAGTTTCAATGTATACTGTAGACACGCTCCATATATGGCCAGACCTCGAACCCTGTACACTCAAGACACTGCCCCCGCTGCCACCCTTAGATCTCCATATATGGAGCTGACCTGTTCTGACATTCCATATGTTGATCTGACCTCATCAAACCCTGTATACTCAAGACACGCTCCATATATGGCCAGTACAGAATTCATTCCATATGTTGATCTAACCTCGTGTCACCAGGCTTTCCACCTCGGAGGAAAGCCTGGTCTGTGTTACAAAATTGCCGTGTGATCCGGTCAGGAGCGGATGATATTGTTACATCATGTTGTAGTCATTGTTTTGTAGTAATCGGGCCGTAACCCTCAATCTGGAAATTCCTTTCCCTCAAACCGGAAGAATAAACGTGAAACGTAAAAGTGACTTGTTCTCTCATAGCCTCCTGCTTTTATTGGGAAAAATCGGTTTGAGGGAAAGTAAGTTCCAGATTGAGGGTTCCTGCCTGATGACTACAACAAAATTCGAACAAAGTTCACCTAATCCCCATTGTTGATGATCACTGTTGTTGTGTTTATGTGAATGCCTTTTCTGTGTATTTCATGTAATGTTTTATTGTTGTAACTGACTGCCGGTGTGCCAAAGACAAATTTCCATTTTATGTAAATTGAATGGACAATAAAGCTTTATCTTTGATGACTCCTCCATGGCGCAACGTTATCATCCGCTCGACCGCTCCCTACCGGATCATAAACTCGAAAAGGAATGCTGCCCAGTGTTGATCTGACCCCACACGCCAAAGCGCCAGCGCTCGCCCAGCAGTCTTCCGTCACCCAGGCGGATGCGTACTCATGACCTCAGGGTGTCTTACTGGTTTAATCTAGCTCTAATATAAAATGTATTAGATTGCAGATATTCATAATGATACATTTTGAGAGTTATTTTTCTGCATAACTAAAAAGTGATCTGTCACATTTATCCGTGGTTTAACCACTTTAATCATATTTTATATTTCGGCTATTTAAAAATGGTTTTCTTGAAAAAGTTAAAAAAATAATAATTGTTTTCTTATTTGGATCTCTGACACAAAATAATTTAAGATGTGGCTGTATACTGTACATATAGGCTACATTTGGGCTCCCTGACATGAAAATGTCTGAGAGCCAGGCAGCCAGTGGTGTAATTACAGGCATGATCAGAGCAAAGACAATGTCATGTCAGGACAGGAGTCCTGTAATATGAGACACGTGAATTTAGCGCCAGTCAGCCATGCAAACAACAACGGCAAATATTTACATCTAACACTAGGCACTGCAATACACAAAAGATGGTGGAACCATTATTATCTTCTCTCACACTCTCGCAGGCCGAGTTTAATGTATATTCTTATGATTACATGGTTACAATGTTTGGGCTTTAAAAATTATGCATGCACTTTACATGAAAATACTATTTCTTATAAGACGAGTCTGTTTACTATGCAATCTGCTGCACTTATGTTCAAGTATGCCAGTGGTTCTCAAAGTCCCCAAGCTGTATTTTGCTATATAGGCTAGACTGGCTAGTAACCAAATGGGTCCTTTACACGTCTGTAACTCTGAGAGTTTCTTCCAAAACCTTTTAGCCCAATAGAGAAATTCTTCGTCAAATTACTGATTGTCTTTTTGAATTTGAATAAAAATGTGTCTGCGACCCACAATTTGGTCCCCATCCACTTTTTGGGAAACTGGTCTACAAGGCTAACTCTAATCTAATCTATGCATACCAACGGGGTCCTTGGAATTAAAATGCTTGAGAAGCACTGAAGTGTCCAGCCTTGGTTTTAGATGTGCATGGTTGAGGGAGAGCCAGTCATCTTGGCTGATCCCCTGCACATACTTGTACAACAGGTCTGTACCTGCTGCTGCAGGTGTTACATCACACTTACTAGGGTGCTGCTATGCAATAAATGTGTTCTCATGATGGATGAAGGAATTTTATTGGATTGTGAAATTAGCCCGAACAGAGAAGGATCATGCATTGAGCCGTTTTGTCACACATTCACAGGGATAGTGATGGAATGTGGAACTACTTACATTTAATTAAGTAAGTACTATAGTTACATTTTGAGGCAGTTTTATATACTTTTACAATTGTAATTAATCCACAGTATTTTACAGTAACCGAGGGCCTAATAAACAAGCTCCAGGTGTTTGTAAACAAATGCCTGCGGTACATCCTCAAGCTATGGTGGCCCATCAAAACCACAAATGGAGGAGTTATGGAGGATCACAAAACAGGACAGTATAGCTAGTACCATCAAAAGGAGAAAGTGGAACTGGATAGGCCACACCCTTAGAAAGGACACCGATAACACCACAAGACAGGCCCTGGACTACAACCCACAGGGGAAGAGGGAACAGGGTAGGCCAAGAAACACCTGGAGACGTTCCACTCTCCAGGACCTAAAGGACATTGGAATGAGCTGGCAGGAAGCAAAAGCGCAGGCCCAGAAGAGTGAGATGGAGAGCTCTGGTGGACGCCCTATGCCCCTCGACGGGGTAAAGAGGATTAAGTCAAAGTAAGTAATTTTACAGTAAACAAGAACAACACATGGTAAATCATCATAAGAAAACCTAACATTCGTCTAACAGTAGAATATCTTTACAATTAAACTACCAGTAAGATGCCCTAAAGGGCGAGGTCGCGTGCACGCATCCGCCTGGATGGCGGCAGACTGCTGGGCGAGCGCTGGTGCTTTGGCATGGGCGGTCAGATCAACATATGGAATGAATTCTGTACTGGCCATATATGGAGCGTCTTGAGTGTACAGGGTTTGATGAGGTCAGATCAACATATGGAATGTCAGAACAGGTCAGCTCCATATATGGAGATCTAAGGGTGGCAGCGGGGGCAGTGTCTTGAGTGTACAGGGTTTGATGAGGTCTGGCCATAAGCCTATATGGAGCGTGTCTTGAGTGTACAGGGTTTGATGAGTTCAGAACAACATATGGAATGTCAGAACAGGTCAACTCCATATATATGGTGATCTAAGGGTGGCAGCAGGGGCAGTGCTTTGAGTGTACAGGGTTTGATGACGTCAGATCAACATATGGAATGAATACTGTAGTGGCCATATATGGAGCGTGTCACGAGGCGTGACGGACTGACTGACAGGTTTTGCCGGTTGCTGGTAGTATACGACCTACGGTGAAGGTCGCAATAAGTATACACTATAGAATGCTATGTCTACATAATATGCTATCTAAAATAAATATTTTAGACTTTGCATAGCCTACGCCTGCAAGGTCGTCGAGGCTTATTTGAGTTTGTCCAACATCATGGTCATTTTGCAATAGTTTATACATCAATCTCAGAGGCAAATATTGTCCTAAAAAAAACAAGAAAAAAAAATGACAAAAAACAATCCAGTACAATTATTTGAAAACCTCAGTGACAAGTTACTTTGTAGATTTTAATAATACTATTACAAAACAATTAAGCCCTATAGATCTACAAGCTGAAATGAGTCTGAACAGAGAAGGATTCCAAAGGGAAGGAGTGTGCATTTGATTGTGTTTGGCATGCGTCCATGTGCCTTGTGCCTCATAGTCTATATACTGCTGTGGTGATGAGTGTCTCTTTATGTGAACACGTAGAGTAGAGTGGGAGGCATGCTTATACATGCTTGTGTTGTAGTGGGCCAACAGAGCTTCAGGGTAAAGACATTCTGTTCAATCCCCCAAACTGATGGCTTCATGCAATCCTACATCCATACTGTGTGTAGGCTACATGTCAGCAGTGCTGGAAGAAATACTCAAATGCATTACATAAAATAGCAGATCTACAAGCTCACAATGCAAACAAATGCATTGCATCATAACGCATTGTGAGCTTGTAGATCAATTGTTTTCTGTAATGTTTTTGAAGGAAAGCGACATGCCAAAAATGCCGGGTTGAATATGGTTAACTGTTGGGGAAATGTAATTTATTTTATTAAACGAACTATAATTAATTATTTTAGCTGTTGCACCCATAATGCTTTAGGCTTGTATTTATAATCTGGATGTAAATTAATTGTATTTCTGCGTGTCTTCGTGTCTCGTCCATGTCAGCTGTGTTCCATCCACATGGGTGTGTCTGTGTAAACAATATGGTAATAAAATGCAGTGTTATTATCTTCGAAAACAAGTTCTGCAGGAAGCCATGCAAGCCTTTCTACAGAATCGATATACTGATCTGACGAAACACACAGAATGAATGAAAGTTCTGTTTCGTTCAAAATGATGATTACAAAAGCAAACACAACAACACTTACAGGAACAAAACAGTACAATATATGTACTGTGTTAGTACAATGTCTTAACCTCACTTTCTCAGTGCTAGCCTATGTGCACATAAATTGCTTTGCTCCATTTAAGCCACACCTCACACTAGCGCCATCTGCTGGATATTGGGATGATGTATCGGTATCAATGAATGACTGCATTGCAAGTGCAGAGTGAGAATGACAAAACAGGCTGGTTCTCAATGTCAGGCTCGGGGACCACCATGCAGGGGTCCAAATAATGGCCCCTTAATACGGGTCTGTAAGTTTGTAACTCTAAGAGCACAACTCTTTGTATTGAGTTGTGCTTGAAATGTACTGTAATTCTGCAAACTGTTAATACATATTTCAATCAATCAATCAAGAGTGTAGTGTACCGCAATACACTGAGTTTTACTGTGTAGAATTGGGGTTCCAGACAGAGGTAAATGGCATCAAATGGGGGGTCTGTGGCCTCTAAATTCTAATGCATAATAATAATAATAATAATAAACTTTATTTATATAGCACCTTTCATACATAAATGTAGCTCAAAGTGCTTTACAGAGCAGAAAAGATAATAAAAACAAAAGCAAGAAAAAAAACAGCATTAAAACAGGCATGCCGTTAAAACAATAGTACAATAAGGCAGTGTCAAATCAGGCAAAGGCAGTGGTACAAAGATAAGAACAGATATTTTAAAACTCAACTAAAAGCAAGAGTAAAAAAGTGAGTCTTAAGCTGTGTCTTAAAAATGTCTATAGAGGGTGCCTGTCTGATCCGCAGTGGTAGTTTGTTCCAGGCTGTTGGCCCATAAAAGCAGAATGCTGCCTCGCCATATTTCTTACTAGCCACCTTTTTGGGGAGTTCGAGTAGGCCAGCAGTGGAGGACCTTAGGGGGCGGTTAGGTACATATCTGGGCAGACAGTCAAGGAGATAAGATGGTGCAAGACCATTAAGAGCTTTATAAACAAGTAATACGATTTTAAAATCGATTCTATAAACCACCGGGAGCCAATGTAGTGAGGCTAAGACCGGAGTGATATGATCTCTCCTCTTAGTTTTTGTTAAAACTCTGGCAGCCGCGTTTTGCACAAGGCATAGGCTATACAAACTGGGTACTGGGGGTCTTTGAAAATAAAAAAAGGTTTTGAATCATTGATGCGGATCATGCGGTCGCCAACTATAGGACCCCAATCTATACTGTAAAACCCAGTGTTTATTTAACTGCAATCTGAGAACCCATCGTCAAAAAATAAATGAAAAACAGCGCTCTCTTTTCCTTTGCATTTGAGTCAAATAGTCAAATAGGTCAAATGTCGAGCTGTCTCGACTCTCGGGAGACTAATTTAACTGTGACAGTGTGCAAACTGAATCGAACCAAATAGACCCGTAAGATACACTCTGGAGCCTTCTCCACCGGGGTTGAAACGGTTCCGCTCTTTTCGTCCATTTCCCGTCAGTCAGTTGACTCAGTTAGTTAGATAGTTAGTTAGTTAGTTAGTTATAGTCACCCCAGGCATGACCTTGTGACATCATGTGACATCACTTGACATCATCGGGGATGGAGAATGGAGATCCCTGATGTCATCAAGCCCATGTGGCAATGCCCATACATGGAGATGTCATCAATATTGGCCAGCAACTCTACATCTGACCTCAAACCCTTAGTTACTTAGATCTCCATATATGGAGCTGACCTGTTCTGACATTCCATAATATGTTGACCCTTCCCCATCCATCCTTCCTTTTCGATGTCTCCCTTTTGACTGACCGGTCCATTTAAACTCCAGATGTGCCTGCGGCCTGCCCGAAAGGTATTTGTGCAGTCGCGCCGGCAGTCGGCGAAAACTAGAGTTCTCAACAGGCACGGCCCTACCTGGGTCCTCATCAAACCCTATATACACTCAAGAGTCAAGACACTGCCCCCGCTGCCACCCTTAGATCTCCATCACTGTACACTCAAGACACAGAATTCATTCCATATGTTGATCTGACCCCCATGCCAAAGAGCCAGCGCTCTGCTGTCACACACAGGCGGATGTGTGCACGTGAGTATACCTAACTTAGTTTCTATTCTATTTATTGTAATGCATGCAATATTTTTTACTGCATGCATAAATGCTGCCAGGGTAATTATTACGCCTGATTTCATACTAGTATGCGCTCACCAGAAAGAAATAACCGACCTACAAGCTTACAAAGCATCGAGGCAGTTACGCGTTGTGGGCTTGTAGATCTACTGTTTTCGCAACCTGTTTTGGGGGAAAGCGGATCCCAACTGGCCAATCAGAGCGCGGCCATCCGTTCGGGCTATGGGACTGCAGAGTCTCCCGTGGTGATTGAGGGCGAACCAGTGTTGCCATGTCCGCTTATTATAAGCGACGTTTTTGCGGTATTTCTGTAAAGTTGCTTGTAAATATTGGTAGTTGCGGCTTGCTGTTTCTTGGGCTTGTTTCTGATTGATTGATTGAAATATTTATGAACAGTTTGCAGAATTACAGTACATTTCAAGCACAAACTCAATACAAAGACTGTTAAAAAAGTGTATATTTTGGGCTTATTTACATTGGGGGTTGTTTAAACCAGGGATTCTCAAAAGACCCCCCCCCCCCCCCACACACACACACACACACACACACACACACACACACACACACACACACACACATTTACTTTACGATATACATTCTACAATCGTAAAGAGCTTGTAGATCTGCTGTTCCTGTGGCTTCTTTTGGGCTTGTTTGCTTATTTCTCTCACACAATCTGGCAACACGAGGGCTAACTAGAGTCCATCGGTTTTAGCAGCAAGCAAGCAAAGCAACACAGTGATGGTGAAGCAGCAGCCATGGTCATGGATTAATCTACCGTTAATTACACTAGTATTATCTAGACAATCACACCACAAACACGGCGTTTATCAACGCGCCACGCAGCGCACAGAGGCCACGCATCAAACGACTGATTCATGCAGTCGCTTCATGCACCGAGGATTTGAAGTTTAAACCCCCTGTTTTTGCATAAGGACAACAACACGGCTCTTTACGCACCGCCGCCGCCGGTAGGTACGTTTTGTTTTGCGTGTTATTGATTGATTAATTGAACACTTTATTAACAGTTTGCATGGACAGTCACAGGGAAGTAGTAAGTACAGTACAAGTTACAACACAAGGTCTGCTAAAACGATGACACCAAGAAAGCATTTCGGCTTGTTCCCATTGGTGTTCTGACTGTTCTCGCATACTCAATTCATCGAAGAATTAGCATGCCGCTAGCAAAAAAAAGGGTTACCTGGGATTGCAACACATAACAATCGCGAAAGCGATTATATAATGTATTTTTTAGTTTGTCCAGAATTCGCTTTTTTGTTAATCTATCGCCGGGGTTGTGGGTTTGCTGCAGTGCATTGCCAGCTATAAGCGTCATGTAGTACACTAGTAGTAGATGCAGCAGTGTCACTTACAGTAGGATTTGTATAATGACTGAGTAATGGGCATAATGATGACCGTTGCTTACTGTTAGCCACCTAGCTAAGTTTATCAATGGCGCGGTGGTGGGCATTCAAACGCTGACCCAAAGCAGCGGTGGAAAAAGTCCTCCTTTTTTTTTTTTTTTTTTTTTTTTTTTTTTTACTTAAGTAGGCCTGTAGAAGTACTCTGTTAAGTCTGGAATTAATACAAATACTTGAGTACAAGTACAAAAGTATTGATATTAAAAGTAGCCTATTCATAATGCAGAATGTCCCTTTTCAGAAGTTTTGACATTTATAAAAACATCTTTTGAAAATAGCAGTACTACAAGCTTGTAGATCGGCTATTTTCAATAAGTTGTTAATGTATGTTTTGTAATAATAATCAAAATCTACAAAGTAACTAGTAACTAGTTTTAAAATAAATTGGATTATATTTGGATCTGAGATGGACCGGAGTAGTAGAAGTAATACTACTAGCCTACTAGTAAACTACCGGTAGTAAAAGTATTGGAAATTGGAAACACTCAAGTAAATACAAATGGCTCAAAATTGTACTTAGCGGTAAGTACAAGTACATGTACTTAGTTACTTTACACCACTCATTATGTCACAGTGTGTCCTATGTACTTACCGGTACTTGTACAGTATTACCATTTTGGGTGTCTGTACTTTACTTATTTATGACTTCACTCCACTGCTGTTTCAAAGACAAATATGATTGTACTTTCGACTGCACTAAATTTCTTGCCTGGAAGGGGTGAAATAAAGTAGGCTACACACACACTCTGGGCGGCAGTGGCTCAGGGGTAGAGTCACTGGATGGGAAACTGATGTGCAGGTTGGTGGCTTGCATGGTTTTCTCTGCCATTTACCTCTTTCAAATCTAGTGATTTTTTTTGTCAGGAACAGAACTCGAACCCGCAATGCGCTATTCGAGCATTAGTAGCCTAGGTGCCCGGACCGCTAGGCTGGCCAGGGCCATTTGTTGTCTTTTTTGTATGCCTTCGCTGAAGTACTGTTGTACTTTGTCTGTCCACCACCACTGCCTGTGACCTTTTATTTTGAAAGGAAAATGCCTGTGGTCTCCAAGGATACCTGTGACCCTGTTCAAAACAATTATGAGTGTTTCAATTCTAATATAATTCATAATATTAACAACCTAGTTAATGTTTAGGTCGGTGTGCCTTTTGTTGCCATGTTTTCAGTATTACATAATACCAGCATGTGTGTTAAGCCACTGCTTTTCAAACAGTTTCATGTCGAGGACCCCCATCTGAAAAGATTTTGTACAAGGGACCTCCAACGAGAATATTTGTGTTGAAAACTTTTTTCCCTCCAAAAGTATTCCACATTTTCAGAAAAGAAAGAAATTCTACTGAATCTGGCTCACAACACTGCACACTAACCTTGTGAGATTGTAAATCAGCTATTTTCAAAGTATAAAATAGAATTATAAAGTGGTTAAATCGTTCCTAATTTTTCTGGGGACTCCCTCAAGGACCCCTGCCCTGGGGGAACCCCCAGACCCCACTTTAGCACCTCAAAGGCATTTAAAACAAAACTGCAGATCTCCTGAAACAGACTGGTCAGGTTACTATGAGGCCTTACACCCAGAACTCGCCTAATCCCTGCTCATTATGCGAGGGTGGGATGGCTGAGGGTAGAGAGGACACAGTAAAGCAACTTGCAATAATGGGCCTGGTCTTCAAAATGCGCATTAAAACAGGGATACCCATGTACCTGTCAGACTACTTCAATAGCGTAAAAGAGACACACAGAAGGAGCCCCACTGATCTCATTGAACCCAGTTTCGGCACAAAAATGGGGGCAAATTCATTCTACTGCTATGCCGCCAGAATGTGGAACGCCCTAACAGCTATAAAAAATGTGACTCCTTACCCTCCTTCAAAACCGCTCTAAAAGAGGTGATGTAAAAAGTCTAAGCTTATGACCGAAAACGACAACAAAATAATTAAATAATATATTGTTGCTGTCGGGCAGAAACCTCCATATTTTAACCCCTTTGTGTTTTTTACTTTATCATACTACAGATCTGCAAGCTCGATACGCAACACAAAGCAACGCAATAGATCTTGTAGATCTGCTACATTTGCCATTTTCTTATTTGAATCCTGAAAAGTAACAGTTTTGCAATAGGCCTATCTCACAGCCCGTTTTTCACGCCCACTTCCGGTAAATAGTGGTGACTTTAACATGGGCATTTACACGTTTTTTTCTCTGGAGAATCTAAGTACATTTTCTAATGTAAAAATGTGACAGACCAATATTATTATGAAGCAAACAATATGGTAAATCAGCTCGAACAGATAGAACAAACCTTACCTTGAGAAAACAAAAGTTGTAGACTTCTTAAATTACCTCTGTTAACATGAAGCGTCTATGGAGTGACGTCACGCTATCACCACTAACCCCGAAAGGGGGCGTATTAAGGGGGGCGGGGAAATTCTGTGAGATAGGCTTATCGGACAAGGTTTGGATGAGGTTTTCACCCGACTTAGACGCTATTTATATTGTCACTATTTCTTGTATTGTACAAGAGATTCCTGAAGAACGTCTTTGACCGAAATGTTGCCTAAATAAAGTGTTCGTATTGCAAGTGCAGACGGTGTGCGGGTCTTTGTGCACTTTATGTGCATTCTTTCTGAATACATTGAGCCCTGCCTACACAGCCTATCAGGTGTGCATAAGACTTTGTTGCCTTGTATTGTACAACGAAATATAATTCATGGCTAAGAGGTCAATCAGACTAATTGATTTTGTGTCGATTTGTTGTAAACAAATGTATAAAACGTGCTTCTGGATTATTCGGTCATAGTAGGTCGGTTTGGTTATTGATCCTACATATTGGCTTTGATATATTATGGCCTGGGCTAATTGCCTAGCCCTAAGCTGACAACAGTGTACTGTAGGGTCATGATTACAAATTTAAGCTGACGATTTATTGTCACACAAATAATTGTTAGATTAATGATTTAATTGTATATAAATTAAATAAATTGACACATTTAATAATTTATAATATATTTTCCTTCCAAAAATGTACAAAATAGCAGAAATAGTTGATCTACATACAAGCTTGTAGATCTGCTATTTTTGCATTTTTGGAATTGCAATTAGGCGATTATCTAATATAGTGACATGCCTACATCAGTGTTGTTGTCTCTCTCTCTCTCCCCGGCGGGCAGACTGGGAGCATGGTGGTCCCAGACAGCACCAGCATAGTCCAGCAGGCGGACCATGGAGGCTCCAGCGGCCTCCTGCAGAGCTCTGAGCCCGGGTACGAGGAGGAGCAGGCGGGGGTGGAGCTGGAAGAGGTCCGCAAGCTGCAGGAGCTGGTCCGACGCCTGGAGGTCCAGAACCAGACGCTCCGCAACCGGGGAGGCAAGAACAGGCTCCACGGAGGTAGGCCTGATCGCAGATTTACTTGAGCTAATCACTACTGTATAGTGTACTTGTTTTGATTCATTGTTGGAATCGTTTCCATTCAAAAACATTCATGAGTTTTCCCCAAAAAAGATATTTGCGAAAATAGCCCCTCATGTCTAGTGAGCTCGCGTTTGAAATTATAAACTCTATTGCCTTGTGCAGTTTGTGTTTAGAAAAGCCTAAAAGGCAAGCTCAAATGTAATTTCTTTTTCTTTTCGTTCCAATGTCCAGTCAGTGCCAAAAACACTATTAAAACACAAATTACAACATTGACGATAAATCAACTAAAATGTCCTGCTCATGACTCATAGCCCAACTCCACGGCAGAACCGGCAACAACAGCAACAACATCACAGCCGGCGTGGGCACCAACATCAACGAGCGGTTGTCCTGTGAAGGAGGTGTCACCAACAACTCTCGCCTCAGGCTGGAGCACAGCAGCAGCAGCAACACAGACCTGGAGCAGCTGTCCCCTCCCCTGGACAGCAGCAGCAGCGAGGACATGTCCCCTGTCCCCACGGCCGCCGGGAGGCTGGAGGACGAGGAGGAGGAGGAGGAGGAGGACTACGACGACGACGACGACGAAGGGCCCTGTGGGGGGTTTGCGGCGCTGCCCTACGGTAACGGACCGACCCTGAGCCAGGGGCAGAGTCCCACGGCGGACGACAGCCCCTGTCAGGACAGCTACGAGTCGGAGACCCTGGCGGACAGCGACTCGGGGGTGGATCAGACGGCCCTGGACGAGTTGGACGTGCTGGACTTGGAGGACGAGTGTGCGGAGGTGCAGGACGAGGACAGCTGGTAGGTGTCAGTGGTGTCTCCGGTGTCTTCCCAACAATTTAGACATTTAGCAGACGCTCTTATCAAGAGCGACTATAAGCCAGGTAAACGCATACCTAGAATGAAGCGAGACGGTGTAGTGACTCAGTAAACTAGGACCACATAGAATGCAGAGAGAGAGAGAGAGAGAGAGTGTAGTGCCTCAGTAAACTATATATATATATATATATATATATATGTGTGTGTGTGAATGTTATGTTATTATTCAACCTCCCTGCTTGACACTCAGCATCAAGGGTTGGATTGGGGGTAAGTCCCTGCGACATACTAGCGTCATGTCCAGGGGGTGTACTTGTACATCAAGCTGCCTCATGCTACAGAAAAGGGAGATAGACTCCTGCCCTATGGGCCTCATGGCTCGGCAAGGCTACTTACTACTATTCAACCACTTTCACTTACAAAATGTGTAGCTAAAATAGCCTGTCTACAAGCTCACGCCATGTCTAATAGATAGGCTATTTTAGCTACTTATTTGTAGGGCAATAATTTAGGGGGGGGAAGTTTTGCCTGACAGCGACGATATGATGTGATATATTGTCTTCAGCGGAGAGAGGTGACACGCATTATCCAATATCCACGTACATCACAGCAATGATGTCACAAGCATGGTTCCATCATTGTATTTGTTTGTTTTGTATGTCTTTCTGAAGAACAGCCCTTTGAGCCACATGAGTCACTGTGACATTTTTCCAGTTACATCCACGTTCGCCCTTTAAGTATTGTGGCGGCAGAGGGAGTCATGATGTCGTTGCTGTCGGGCAGGAACCTTATATTTCAACCGTATAACCGGCGTATATTTCAACTTTTAATGTTTTATTTATGAACTCTTTGGTAAATTGATGCACTGCTTCGTCATACAAGTCTAAGAGCGTCATGTAAACTCACAACACATTGCAAGCGCCACGTTGTGACCTTGTAGATATGCTATTATCGCTATATCTTAAGTAATGAAAAGCATTAACAAGAGCTTGTAGTTGTACTAAATAATAACTACAATGGATCTGTTTGGAACACAGGTTCTTCTTTTCCATTTCCTGAAAAGTAACACTTTGAAACTTGTTGAAAAATGTTTTCAAAAATAGCAGAAATGGCAGATCTACAAGCTTATAACACGCCACTTCATAATGTGTTGTAAGCTTGTAGATCAACTATTTCCGCTATTCTATAAAAAAAATTAAATGATTAAACGTTATTTGTCATATCTGCCCTGTTCAATTTGTGATTACGAAGCCTAAAAGGCAAGCAGAAGTACAAATAGTAACATTCCAATGTTCAATGCAAAAAAACAATTCAATCGTTAATCGCAATTATTTCTGTGACAATGAATCATAAACTTAAATTTGTGATTGTGACAGGCCTACATTAAGGTTTCCCTCCGACAGTGACAATATGAAAAAGACTAGATGAGGGGTTTTTCCCCCTCCTCCCAGGCAGCAACAGAGGCAGGGAGAGTGTAATCTGAGCTATTCTTGCACTTGCAAAGGTCTACCTTTATGACAGAGGCACACTTTGATCATGACTAGTGACCGGGAGGAAGCTAGAGCACTGGTTTTCAATGTCTGGACCGGGGACCAGCCACGGTCCAAATGTTTCAGTCAGAAGCAGCTTTATTTATCACGGGTTTACAGCCACAGCTGTAAAGAAGTGGGTTTTTGTGTAGCCGCAATTTGCAACTCTAGATTTTTTATAATGGGATGAATCTAGAGTTGCAGATATTCCACATGTCACTTTTTCGCAAGATTTCTTTTTTGTTGTTGAAAATAGCCTATCTACGTTGTGTGCTTGTAGATCGGCTATTTCCAAATTGTCTTTCTAGCGGCTAGGCCCTAGTCGCTTCTTTTGGGCTTGTTTTCTCGGACCTGGTTGCTTATTTCTCTCACACAATCTGGCAGCACTGAGCGTGATATAGCCAGTGAGCTGTAGGCAACACAGCAGTGTTGACATATGAGGGAGGGGGCTGGCGCTCGCTTACAGCTGAGCTGGGCTCTTTCATGTGAGCAGCTAATCGGCTGCCAGCGTGACTTCACTTAACAGCTCTTTGGCAAATTTCAACAGGACACAGTGCTACCGTCCTTTATTTAAACAACAAGTCGTTAAAGGTTAAAGCCTGCTTTATTTCCCTTTTTAAACAAAATTAATCTGGGATGTTATGTTAATTGTTTCGACCAAGGCAAGAGCTATTAGGCCTAGTTCATGGATGACTTTAAACTATGAGTGTGGCCACATGAATTCGCTCCCGAGTGTGTGTCCAGTTTCACTGTTTGTACATGTCTGCCTTATTGTCTTGGTTTGGGACAAAGGTCTAATCAGACAGGTTATACTCAACAGGATTTCATTAACAACAGTTTAATCATGTAATATTTGCATTACAAATCTGTCTTAACCCATTTTGGGCGGGAACCCCTTTTGGTGTTAGCATTATGTTATAATATAGCTATTGAAAAATAGCATGAGTGGCGCGCTATGAAAAATCGAAGAACGACTGACATAGAAACATAGCTTTTTCAGAAAACTGTCAGGATTTAGAAGACAATTTTAGAATCTGATCTCAGGTCAAAATGGGTTAATGTGTGGGTGGTGGGTACATTTGTGTGCTGGTATGGCTGATCTTGACCATGTTGTTTTGCTGTTAGCTACTTAACTTTAGCAGATCAGCCATGGGGCTTAGCAGCCAAACCAGTTGTGATCATCCGAGTCCGTTGAAATTTGCACAGCCCTACCATATGTGCTTTGCTTTGTGAGGTTATCATCCCAGGAGCCAGTAGCCACAACATCCAGTAATCCACACACAGGGTCCATAATCTGATCTGCTTTGGGCTGGATGCTGTTGCATGGCTAAACACAGCATGTGATCCGGGCCCTGTGGAAATTGGCTGGTGTGTGTGTGTTTGTGGGGGGGGGGGGGGGGGGGGGGGGGTTTCTCTTTAGTAATACTACGGCTCGGTTTCACATTATTTGGGCCCAGCTGAGGAGGTGATACTATTAAATCCTGAGCTCTGGGAACTTTAGTGGGCTCTAGTATTGATCTCTGTGGACTCACCCATCAGGAGCACAGCCACTCCAGTGACTTGCTCAAGGGACCTGGCAGGAGTGTGTTTGACTCCATAGCATGCATGTCTTTTTCTGTGGGAAGAAACCCACGTGAACACAGCAGGGAGAACACAAGAACTACACACAGAAAGGAAATGGACTTGGAAGTATTTTTCCTGCGTTTGTTCCTTATGCATGCTTATGCTTTACTTACTTACTCTCTGTAAGGCTGTTTTCTCCGGCAGACCACGGTTAGGGCTGAAATTAAATTTCACTTGGCGATTAATTGTCACACAAATAATTTGCGATTAACGATTTAATTGTGTTTTTGGCATTGAACACCGTAACATAATAAATAAAATCCATTTCTATTTGGCCTTTTAGGCTTTGAAGTTGCGCAGGGCAGATATGACAACTATTCTGAAGAGTGTGTCGTAACGAAACGTTAATCTATAATAAAGCCT
This sequence comes from Electrona antarctica, assembly GCF_951216825.1. Lineage (NCBI taxonomy): Eukaryota > Metazoa > Chordata > Actinopteri > Myctophiformes > Myctophidae > Electrona > Electrona antarctica. The sequence goes on from NC_136806.1 coordinate 50,583,521, forward strand.
TGACTGCTTTACAAAGTTACAGTGTGCAGACTTATATTGCCTTATCCACTGTTTTGTCCTGCACCTGCCATCCAGTAGATGTGCCAGTTCTACTCTTTCTTATATGACAAATAACATATAAATATACAAAAATGACTTGACATATTTAATACCTTTATACTTAACCCATTCAGGCCTGACCTCAAAATTTAAAAAAGTTCTTCTAAATCCTCCAGTTTTCTGAAATAAATATTTTCACGATTTAAAAAAAATAGCAGACCTACAAGCTTGTAGCGCGCCACTCGGTGGCGCGCTATGAGCTTGTAGATCTGCTATTTTTCAATAGCTAAATTATAACATAATGTTTAAAACACCAAAAGGGGTTCCCGCCCAAAATGGGTAAAAAAAAAACATTAATAGTGGAAATGGCCAATCTGCTAGTTCACAACGCGTCACATCGCCACGCTTTGTGAGCTTGTATGTCTGCTATTTCCAGAAGATGTTTGAACATGGAAACTATTATGACGATATGCAAAAAATAATTGTGATTATCTCAAATAATTGCAATTAGGCTATTATACGATATGTATCTATTCATTGTGACAGGTCTTGCCATGGTTTGACTCTCCGTCTCTCTGAGGCTGTGCTCTCCGGCAGGCCATTGTGTGACCTGGATAACTCTCTGCATTGTTTCTCATCCCAGTGGAACATCACGGCTCTCTTTGTATTTGTCCAGTGGGATGATGAGTTGCCAACGTAGATTCGTTCAAAACCAGTGGGCGCAGGCATTCGTGCGACTGACTGACTCCCTGGGATCAATCCCACGTGATTGGCCAATGGTTCACACACGCTCCACCACCAGCATTAGGGGTGCAACAGTAAATCGAACTGATCACATGAATCGATTATAATTAAATAATCGATACGTTAATAAAATAATCAGTATATAATCTCTGTCCATGTTTTGGGCATGTCGTTATAAGCAGAAAGTCTCAAAACATTGAAAAAATAGGGAAAATAGCCAATCTACAACTGCAAAGCTTGTACTGTTCTCAGATTCTTTCATTGCATTTTATTAAATGATCAATTATCTTTCATAATTGATTAAATCAATTAGTTACTAAATTACTGCACACCAGTCACCAGTACTATTGTGGCATTGTGTGGGCTTAATGCTCCGCTAAACGGTGCCGTTTAGCACATCAATCCCTATTACAGTAGATTGATCTTTTGAAGAGTTCTTAAGTTCTCAGTGCAATGTGCAGTGATGGATCAGACCATGCAGAGCACATTAGGATACAGGGCAAAGCACCCCGCTGCTATTGCTGCTGAGCGAGTCTGGACAACCTCTCTAGGTCCGGGAAGCCTGGTTAAAAAGCCTGGTTTGTTGGACAGGATAGGCTTTCGGGTAGGGAAAAACCAGTTGTATTAGTTTGGGCCGGAGGTTGTTCTGTTGACTTGTGGTATTTACTCATCTCATGTCACAGTAGGGTCGGGAAATATGACTTCAAATCAGTAATCATGATTATTTCAAACTTTTGCCTCGATTACTATTAATGAACGATCATTAAAAAACTGTCAATGTGACAGCTTGTGTCTATTTTCATGATTGTACACCTTTTCTCCACTTTTTCATTTTGCTGCGGAACCATTATATAACTAGCTAAGACATACTTCTTGTACACATTACACATTATACATTATATACAGTCATTATTAAATGTGGTGTAAGTTATATATTGTTTTGTTGAAATAAGTGTTAAATAGTTCTATATTCTCATAGTAAGTAATCATTTCTAGACTGTATAGTGTTTGTTCGGTAACAGGGCTCTTCCTGTCTCTTCAGCTCTTTGACAAACACTCTTTTTTTCTCTCCTGGTTGGATGGAATTGGTATCCCAACTGTATTTTCAGTTTTCTGGAGAGATGGGGAAACCTCTACTGTTACCTGATAAACACACTTTATACTATAGCAATGATTACTATCAGAAATGGAATATAGAGCCTGCACTGTAACGATAACCTTTTTTGTTTTAACAAAAACAAAAAAGCCAAACACGCACAGCACCTTTTGTTTTTGCAGGCGGCAGGCCAACAAAAGCATTTAATGCTCTTATCCAAACATTCCGCTACAGACTAGCTTGAAACATAACCACTTAACGCCCTACTTGATATACTTTGTCGTATGACGAGTAATGACAAATAGCAAGAATAGCAGATCTACACACTCACAATGTGTCACAGCTAGATTTCTATTTTTGGAAAACTTAGGTTGATTTAGTATTTTTATGTTGACCTAAAATAAGGGTGGCAGGTTGAAACATGTAATAAAATTAATGTTAGGCCACATGTATTTAACTATGTGTTCAGACTACTTCATCCATTTTCAACCTCTGTTCATATTAACTGGTCCTCACTAATTAACTATAAAATAATTCTGTTTTCTCACTCTGTCTCAGAGGAAGGCTGTGGACAGCTCAGAAACCTGTCTACCTACCAGTGACATTATCGTTAGGCAGTTTTGGTCATTTAGAACACTTTTTTTTATTGTGTATTAATTCAAGAACGGCCTCTATTTCAGCATGTTGTCTTTCCAGAGTGATAAACTGTAGTTTCTTTCAGCTTCTTTCAGCCCATCGATGAAGTCATTGGTAGGCAGGTTTCTGAACCATCCATAGTCCACCAATGAGATGCAGCGGGAGCAATTAAATGAAGAAAAGGGGGAAATGGTTGAAGTGCTTCTTTTTTTAATGTTTTTTTTTTGTGGCTTTCGCCTTTATTTTTTTATATTTTTATGGAGGGACAGACAGTAGGCTGACAGGAAATGGGGAGAGAGATGGGGGGAAGACATGCAGTAAAGGCCGTCGGGATCGGGAGTCGAACCCGCGGCACACTGCCAGACTGGATTACCAGCCAAGGTGTCTGGACCGCTGAGCCATGGCCCAGGCCGTTGAAGTGCTTCTTTAACTTGTCTTTTCTTTTCGCCTCCTTCCCTCCTTGCAGGCTCTATGTGTCTCCTAAGAAGCAGGCAGCAGACATGGGTCCAGAGTCTCCTTTGAAGTGGTGCCGGCAGGTTCTGGACCATCCCAGCCCCGAGACGGAGGTGGCACGTCGCACGCTGATGACACGTCTGGACCACTGTAAGTGTCTTCACTGTTATTTACACCAGGGCTGCCCAAACAGTAATGGCAGGGGTGCTTTGTCCACCACTGGCCAAGCTATTTAAAGTCAGTAGGTACACACGCGGTGCAAACAATGCAAGGAAATGCTTTCTTGTGAGCGCTATGAACAAAGCACACCATGAGGCCAATGACACTACGGTATCTAAAAAAAAAATAATCCCCCCCCCCCCAAAAAAACCCCCCTAAAACAAACAAACAGTTGTATATACAAAACAAGAGATAAGAATCAGTCTTATCACTACACCACCATGAATGCAGTCCACTCTATGTAGGCCTAACGGCTAACGGCAGTCGGTACACAATTTAGTTTAACTGTTATACCTTTATGTCGGAACGTTATGTCTTACAAAAGACAGTGTTCAAATAAGTTTCAATTCGCATTCATGCGAGAACGGCTTCTGTGACTTTTACTACCATAGCATTTTCTGACCAAGTTATGGAGCACCTGGTTCCTGTGACGCCGTCAACCCCCTGCGGTGAATGCAGTCTTATTTACTGCTCGCAACAACAAGGACCTGTGACTGTAGTTTTATTTACTGCTCACAGCAGCAAGGACCTGTGAATCATGTTGACAACAACGTCCCACATAGCTTCCCGCAGCGGTTCTCAACCGTTTCTGGATCAGGGGGCCCACTTGTAATTCTTGAAAGGCGTTCCGCGGCCCACACATCTGAACACTCAACACAGCAGCCGAACAGTTCACAAAACATGAAGAGTAATTTAATCAAAGTAAAATCACAGAGAAAATCGTATTTTTTGTATTTTTGGTTGTTTTTGTTTGTCTTGTAAAAACAACACAGCTTCCAATTTTTGTGTGTGCTAAGATTTGTTTTTATATATTTCCCTTTTAGATTTTTTTTTTTGGGTTTTCATTATTTCGAACCTATTCCATAACCTTGGATCCCATTCGTTACTGACGGTGCTTGAAGCCAGTGCTTCCTGCACCAACGACAGAATGGAACAACAAAGCTATTCACACCAGCTCTGAATGAGGCCTGGGTTGGATTACCTTCCCCCATGGCCCTGGCTCAGCCCACATGTTTAAATACCAACATCCGCCAGTGCCGGAAAGTAATTCTATCGTACTTCATAAGTCTACTCCACTGCACCTCAGAGGCACATATTTTATTGTTCTTTTTTACTCGACTATAATTCTTTGAAAACTTGAGTTACTGTGTGTGTGTGTGTGTGTGTGTGTGTGTGTGTGTGTGTGTGTGTGTGTGTGTGTGTGTGTGTGTGTGTGTGTGTGTGTGTGTGTGTGTGTGTGTGTGTGTGTGTATAAAGTATCGAAAAATGGACATACTAACTTGAGTAAAGAATATAGCAAGATTGCACTTAGGTACAGTACATAAATGTACTCCTGTTACTTTCCACCAGTGATGCCTGCCGGCACCGTGGCGTTCACACATGGATGTACAGCTAACAATGAAGGTGCTTTCCAACAGGTGTAGTGGTGTACGTAAGGAACATTATGCCCTCATCGCAGAGCTCTACTTTATGTCAAAAATAGGACCTGTTCTGGCATTATGAAATGACCTACTAAAGGTGTGTGGGGTTTCTTTTATGGTTCTGTGCATCCAACTCAAAGGGTGCGGTCGCCCCTTTTCCATCTCGCCCCACTACTCTACCTATAGCTGTAAATAACAAACATAATTCATGTTGGTGATTATATAAAAGGTATTATCATATTAATTTATCATTGTTAAGTTCACTCTGTATATCCACGGGCATAATAGCATGATGACGCCATTACAAATATGGGCTACATGGATGTGTTTAATAAAACGAAATTAAGTGCTAGAAGGTCCTAAATTAACTTAATTTAGCAGTCACCGTCTCTGTAAAATTAAGAAAGAATAACATGAGACAGATTATAGAGATCGACTACTATACAATCAAATAAATATGTATACAAGATAATTTTGAGATTTCAGAGACGGTAGGAAATACTAAATTAACTGTTAACATTAACACTTCGCGGGGGTGAGTTGGTAAAGGGGCGAGTCGTCTGGTATTCACTCGAAGTTTTGTTCCCAACTTCTCACCGATTCAACACAAGGTACAATGTACCCGACACGCGTCATCATGACATACTTAACCACATGATCCCTAGTTCTACTTCTGGCGCAAACATTTGGAGAAAATAGAGGATTTACGAGTTGATGACGCATCGCTGTGGTGAAGAAATTTGCTGTAGAGGGAGAGAACAAAGAGAAGGCCAAGCACAGACCCCTGAGGGGCCCTGGTAAATTAAGAATATACTGTAGTGTTTGATCATTTGAGCCCTATTAAATACCTATACTGCGTGGAAAATAAAAGCTCTACAATCTACAAGTTCCCAGTGACAACGCGTCACGACACAACACGTTATGAGCTTATGTTGATCGGCTATTTCTGGCAGAGATATTTGGTGTTGAGGGATGCCAAATACAATTTGGGGGTCCTCTTCATTACTGATGTCGTCACCGTTAATAATTTTTTTTTTTCTTGTGTCATTAAGTGTTTTTTTTTTACTTTAAAATATAACTCAGGAGCTTATTGTAATGTGTGTCTTGTCCTGTCCTGATTTTTACAGCAAATTCTGATGTAGTCTTAGTCACCATTTAGTTTTTAGTCGACTAAATATCTAAAACTTTAGTCTGTTAGTCAACAAAATTAACACTGTCCTGTCCTGTCCCCTGCAGCATCCCGGTGGAGGAACATGTACAGCAGTCCCTCGGGGGATGCCGTCATCCACAGCTCAGGCCTGACCTCTCCTGGGTACCACAAATCAACTAACAAATCCACCCTACTAACCTGTGGCAACTCAGGTATGGCATGATGAGATTAACACTGCGGGTGCAACAATGAAACCCAACGTCATCCATTTAATCAATTGTAGAAAATACAGTAATTGATCATCTGTAACTTAAAATCTATTGCAAATGAAAGAAACCCTATTTTGGGTATCTTATTATAGGCAAAACATTTCAGAAATGGTGAAAATATCTGATCTTTGTAGATTAGCTATTTTCACGGTACCGTTGTGTGACAAAGTATAAAATTACACTTAAGAAGTTAATCAGCTCGTTGATGTACAGTATAAAATAAAACTATTAATATTAATCAAAAGGCTGAAAAGATAATGGACAGTTGCAGCCCTAATTAACACCTCTGCTCTGCACAACATCTGTGCTGTAACTGCATTGAAAACAAGTTACATGCACTAATGTGTCCTATAAAGCAGTGGTTTCTCAACCTCTTCCCTTTCATGCCACGGACCCTCATTTGAAGACCATTTTTAGATCTGGGTCTCTCTGGGATCCTCTGTGTTTAATAATTAACTCTGACAGTTAAATAAACTGTCAGTAAGACCCATGGCGGTCCCCCCTGCGGGTCCGGGGTGCCTTGAGGGGGTTTATTGATAGTTTAACACTTAAGATTTTTACAGTATAAAAACAGTGTTAAACCTCCGGGGCCCAGGATGGTATCAACGCATAACATAGTGGTGGTCCTGGAAATGAAAACAAGTTTGAGAATCACTGTTCTGATTGGATCTGCAGAGTAACAAGGGAAGGTTGGAGATGGCATTCAGGATACTAGATGTGTGTGTGTGTGTGTGTGTGTGTCCGTGTGTGGAGTCCGTCCATGTGTGTGTGTGTGTGTGTGCGTGTGTGTGTGTGTGTGTGTGTGTGTGTGTGTGTGTGTGTGTGTGCATGAGAGCGTGATTGCATGCGGGTGTGGTAAATTACTGAGCTATGATAATGATATCGGTGAGCTTGGCTTTGTGGCCGTATTGGTTATAAATACTTTGCACCTGTGTTATCGACACTAGGGATGTGCACTGCGACCCACGTTGTTATTGTACATATTAGTACACGGTTGGCGTAAAAGTAGGGCAACATTCGAAAAACTACTACCGGTATACAAAAGCCATTCGGAAATTAAACCATATTTTAAATGCCGCCTAAAAGTAGGGCATATGACAATTCATCACAAGCCCTGATCAAACAAATCAACTAAAACACCCAAGATGCATACTATTATAATACGACAGAAAATACTACAATGGTTCTAGTTGAGTCTTGTTAACTGACACACATGATCGGAGACCTGAAATATCCTACTTGAAAAGGTGAAATTGCCTTGTATTCCAGCCTTTTAAATTTACTTGGGGAAAGTATTTATTTGTTTTTTTGTCTTTCTAAATGTACGTGTGGGCAGCCTTCACTTTACAATGCTGCGATGATTGATTGCCAGTGGTGGGAAAAAAGTACTCACATTTTTTACTTAACTAAAAGTGTCAGTACTGCAATGTAGAAATACTCTGTTACAAGTAAAAGTCAAGAATTCAAAATGTACACGAGATGTAGTGGAGTAGAAAGTAAAGATTTGGAAATCTTCTAAATTTTACTTAAGTACAGTACTTAAGTAAATGTACTTAGTTACTTTATACTACTGATTATTGCTCAGAGTAACTCAGGGAAATAAGTTGCCACTTCAGGAAGTGGAAATGGAGCTGCGATGACTGTGGGATGTTGATTACAAACAAAAAAATCCCTCCTAGAATAAAAGCATGTTTTACACTAAATTGATGACAATAAATAATAGTTTAACAGCTAGCTAGTATTTATCATACGATTATCAGGGACATAAGTGTTTATACACTAGTTGACTAGCCGTGCACATCCCTAATATGCACTGTGCAAAACCAACGATACTTGTGTTGTTGTGCAAACTCTATACATAACCAATCTTTGCATGAACCTGTGGACTTGTTGCTTGGCTTGTGAGTTGTGAGGGTGACCTTGTCTAATATTTTACATAACCAAATGCCTCTGGATGTTATGTTGTCACCCAGTGCTATGGATGTGTGTTCAGACAGACAGACACAGGCCTTGCAGACAGACAGACAGGCAGGCCTGGCAGGCAGACAGACAGACAGACAGACGGACGAACAGGCCTGGAAGGCAGACTTTGCATACAGCCATGTGCATTATCACCAGACAAGGACATTCCAGATTAATGCTGATGGGCCCAGCTGGCAGTGAAGACAAAGTGTCTTGAGCCAGACCGATAACATCAGCCATTATTTGACTTTGACGACAGCAGTACCGGAAATTATGCATTATTGATTTTAAAGTTAGCATTGTTTTGCTAATCAATGGTCTAGGAATCTTCCAAAATGAATCGGCCCCGGACCCAAAAATGTTGCATTTCTACTGGACTGCAAGAAGAACATATTTATTCAAATGCAAGCCATAGCTCACTGTCAGACAGACATACATGTAGCTGATTCCTACTCACATTTACAAGTCTCATACGCCAAAGAAGTCGGGGTGGGGTGGGATTTCGTTTTTCGGATTACATTTGAAGTGAAGCAAGATGCTGTTTGTCTAAAGTGATTAATGGAAATATTTAAGAATCCATATTTACTAATGCTAATATAAAGGACTGTATTACTGTATTACTTCGATAGCTGAGCTGAAACTATAAAAATACTTTTGAAAGTAATCAGTACAAATAAATACTCACCACAAATACGCACCACAAATCTAGGCAGAGAGCCTTTAAAATGGTTATTAAACCAATATCCAAATGTTACCTTAAGCAGGAAATACTCTTTAGAAAAAAATACCTTTTAAATACCCAATAAAAAAAGATGAGTCCACCAGAAAGAATGATTGTCCAGTCAGAAGCATATATGGTTTTGTCAATTCATTTTCAGTTCGGAGAGCACAGGAACAGATCCCACATACAGCCAAGTTACAAAATGTCTCTGCCGTCTCCAAAATGGAGACGGTTTATATATCATTTTAATCAAGATTTGAGAAGGTACAGAGAGCAACGTGTCAAACAACCAGGGAAGCTCATACAATCACATCCTGTCAAAACCAGGAAGCATAAGGCATGGGATATGTAGTCTTTAAAGGGCAGATGTAGTTTATAACTGGGTTACGGGCTACTAGTATAGTTAAAGGGAGACGGCTTGTCTGCGTTGGCAAAGCACCAAGGCCAAAATAACATGTTTTCCAACAGGGAGGAGATAAACGGGAAATAACAATTCTATATCTTACTCGCGGGCTGGGGGGAAATTAAAATCAGTGGTACACAGGGCATGAAGATATAAAGTCATTGGAGACATGTAAACAAATCCCACAAAATAACAGATCTGCAATATTTATCCATCAGTGGATGCTTGGGTTTCAGGTTTGATGGGCGTGCACTCTGCCCTGAGCTCACAGTCGTCCATCGACAGCGAGCTCAGTACGTCGGATGACTCCATCTCCATGGGATACAAGCTGCAGGACCTCACCGACGTGCAGATCATGGCTCGCCTGCAAGAGGAGAGTGAGTAGTCGCCGTGCCTCGCATGTCACGTTCGCCACAGAAACCATAGATACTTTCCAGAGTCGAGCCGCAATTTGCAACACTAGATTTGCAACACCAGCCATTGACAGCCCATACATCCAAACAGAAAAGTCCTATCTGTTATCCTAAACTCACCGACAACAACATCCACCGTAGACATGTTATGAGATGCTTTCTGACAAATGCAATGCAAGTGTTGAAAGCGCTCGTTTTCAATAACGCAACGTCCTGCTGCCTTCTGCATTATGTGCCATTTCAGAACGGGTGGTGACACTGGTGAGTGATTTCCATGGAGCGCTTCCAAACTCGAAACGGAATGTAGCTAGTGACAGAAAGTAGCTCATAATAACATGTCTACTGTGGATTTGTATTAAACACTTGGCAGATAGAAAGAGGATAATTCAAGCTTTTTGTACAGGTGCAATGTTGGTGAGTTTAACGTTGTTTAATACATGGTGAATGGGCTGTCAGTGACTGGTGTTGCAACTCTAGATTTAAAAAAAAAATGTAATTGCAAATTGCGGCTACCCCAGAGTCTAAAGACTACACGGGCGGCTGATAAGGAAATATGAAGTCAGTCGGAGGTTTTGTAACGATGACTATCAGCTGCAGACTGAGCTTATTGGGTCGTAAATTGGGTGCAGGCATTTGTTTTCCAACATACCAAGAGTCCGACAGTCATTAAGTCTGACACATGATTAAACAAAGGAATGGTTTTCATTTAGATTTACAAGGTTTCCACCCGACGGTGACAAAATAGACAGCCCTAGTTGACACGATTAGCAGTTTAGCCACTAGGGGCAGCCGCATGGGTACAGTATTGGTCTCCCATGTATTGTGTGTTTAACTTTGTTTGTCTCTCAGGTCTGAGGCAGGACTACGCTACGTCCAACTCTGCGTCTGCGTCACGCCGCAGCTCCTGTGCCTCGCTGCAGTCCCTGCGGCGAGGAGGCGGCGGCACCTACAGGTTATTATAGTTTTATTTATTTGTATTGATGTTTTTAAAGGCTTAGTTTTAATCTAGTGTTTTAGTGTTCAGCCCATACATCCAAACAGAAAAGTCTCAAACTGTATTGAACAACTTTAAACTCACCAACATTGTAGCTGTACGGAAAGCTTAAATTATCCTCTTTCTACTTTTTTTGTTTCATTAAAATCGTAGACTTATTATCAGTGTTACGTTTTTCAGAATATTTTGAATAACACACCATTTAGTCTTAGTCCTATTTAGTCTTCTGAAAAACCAGTCTTTTAGTCTTCCGGTCCATATGGTTTCATTTTACACTCTCAAGAGTTAAATTATGTTAAACATCTGCAATACTTAATTTCTACACAGAGAATGTAAAATGATTGTTATCTTGGTCAATGGCCTTGATATGAAAAGGGTTGAAAACCACTGCTCTATAACCCTGCCTTCCAGCGACCAGGAGTTTGACAGCTTCAGCCTGGAGGACGAAGAGGACGAGTGCGGCTCGCTGCCGCAGCGCCGCCATCGCTTCACGCCGTCCCCGCTGGGCTCGCCGCGCTGCCTCTCTCCCTCCACCTCCAACCACGGCCAGGTAGGCCTGGCACAATTATTAAATAGTCGTTTCCATGTTGAAAAATGTCCATACATAATCTTCCAATGTCCAATGCAAAAAACGCAACTAACTCGTTAATCGCAATTATTTGTGTGACAATTAATCGTCAATGTAAATGTTATAATCGTGACAGGGCTATGCGCCGGCACGCACCAGAGTGCCCCGTCGCTCGCTGCAGGGACCCAGCCCCGAGCTGCTCAAGTTCGCCAAGAGCGAGGGTAAGCTTCTATTTTCATGTCTAGGACCCCCAAATTGATTTGTATTTATTTGTATTCCCCCCACCCCCATTAGATTGGTGAAGCCCTGTTATGTAGGTGATGTTAAAGTCTTTCAAGATTATTCCAACTTTAAAAATAAATCAGCTATTTTTAAATGGCCAAAATGTAAAATAGAGTTTAAAGTGGTTAAACGGATTTTGCTACTCAAATAATTGATTTGACTCTGGGGACCCTCTGGAACCCCCTGGGGGTTCCCGGACCCCACTTTGAGAACCACTACTCTATTCACACCGTGGCCATTTTGCTCTCACGTTACGAGAGCATAATTGCAGCCATGCGGATGTGGGAAATTAACATCACTTAGGAGACACACACACACACACACACACACGCACACACACAAACAAACCCTGTTCCCAAACTAGAGTCATGTGCTCCGGTCTGCAATCACATTCAAGTAAGATAAAAGTCCTGGGAGGGCAAACACTAACAACACCACCACACATCACTGGAATAATTAGAATAACAGACACGTGTACAATTCTGCTGTACTCGTGACGTGACGTGTGTGTGTGTCTGTCTGTCCATCCATGCATCTGTCCGTGCGTGTTCCAGAGGAGTTGAGGCACAGCATGCCTAACCTGGCCCCCCGCACCAGCCTGCGATCCCTGGAAGCAGTGCGAAACAGCCGCAGCATGGAGGCTAACCTCCAGAGCTCTGGCAACCGCATGTCCCGCTTGACCCACTCCCCCTCCACAGGTAACCCCACCTCTTCCACACGTAACCCCACCTCTTCCACACGTAACCCCGCCTCCTCCACACGTAACCCCGCCTCTTCCACACGTAACCCACTCCCCCTCCACATGTAACCCACTCTCCCTCCACACGTAACCCACTCCCCCTCCACACGTAATCCCTTCACATGTAACCCCTCTCCCTCCACCTCCGCCACAGATAACCCCTTCCCCTCCATACATAACCCCCTCCCCCTCCTGAAGTCATCATCATTTTTCGACCGCGGTCGAGATCATGGATTTCACAATGCAACGCCAGACTTCCCGGTCCTTCATTGCCATCCCCAGTTCCTGCCTACTGATGCATGTGATTGTGTCCCTAGTGATGACATCAGGGAACGACAGTTTTCTACCTCTGGTCTGCTTTGAGGCAGGATTCCAGACAATGGAAGATATAACATCATGATCAGCTCTGTAGCAGTGTGTTGTTCTGGATCGGACTAGTGAAGAAACACAGGAAAGGTTGCCGTATATTAGAGAAGTCGATGGGTGGCTCTTCCAAGAGAGATTTTGCCCTCATTAGAAGGCGGGTGTAAGTGCCATCCAGCCGTTTCTCTTAATTTGTATAAAGTGTCCATATCGGCTCGACGGTTGTCCTAAATATTTTTTACTTTGAACCTCTTAGTAAGCTGGGATGACCAGATCTTATGCATGTCATTGCAGGCTGACCAGGCCATACCCTTCCTAGTTTGAAAGTCCTCCACACGTAACCCCTTCCCTTCCACATGTAACCCCTCCTCCACATGCAACATGTACAATTGTACATGTTTGACCAGAACAGGGGGTGTTCAAAGTTTTTCCAGGCCAAACGACTCCTTAGCTGAGAGAGAAATTAAGCATGGACCCCCTACATATAGTGTGAAACTGTGTTGCTTTTTTCCCCCTATGAAACTTGATGAGGGGCTTTCAAAGCTAGCTCACGTTAGTTAGGCAACTGTCTCATCAATGTCTGTTGACCCCTGCGAAAATTGAAAGTATTCCACAGCTTTTTCTTATACAGTGTGAAGTCTGTTGTCTCCAAGTGATGCTGCAGTGTTGATGCCTTCATACAGTGCTATCATAATGAGTGTTGTGTGAATTGAATGCTTCTCTTTGTTTACACATCATCTTTGCAAATATGATGTTGGATTCATGTGTATTTTCAGGAAAACTGGCAGCAAGAGCAAACGTTTCAGTCATAGGACCTTCGTCAGTGCAACGTCCTATTGGCTGCTTTTTTGCACCTTTCACTTTGAGCACAGAGCACTTTATGAGAATGATACAATTGTCTTAAATCTTAAGTCTTTGTGGAGGGCCAGTTTTCCTTTGTTTTTGAGACTACCGCACCTGCCGTGAACCTTGGACAAAGGAGGCTGCAACAGTTTACCCTGGACCAATGTGTATTTTGGGTCTGAAAAACCTTACTGTATCACACAATAATTCAGCGTGGTAACTTGGACCCTCTGTTGAAGAACCCCTGTACCAAAACCATCATGCGGTCACAAATCATGTTATAGATAGAGGGTATGTGCATGCATAAAGTGAGTGGCAAAGTGAGTTTAACGTTAATACAATCAGATATGACTTTTCCATTTGGATGTATGGGCTGTCAATGACTAAGTAGTTTTTTTGCCACTCAGTAGGCGTTTCCGCATAACTTCCGGGTATTGATGATGTCACGTGCATACCCTCTATAATTGCCACTGTGTGATATTTTCCTTACTTCCTTACTTACCGGTACTTCCTTACTTCTTACTACAAGAAATTAACACCCCGAACGCCCGGGGGTATTTGTAACCATTAAATCAGGACGATTTGTTTCTTCAAGACCTATTTCAAGGTTGCTCCACGCCATTTTGGAAGTAGCTAGATGTAGCCAAAACACCCCCGAGGCGATCGAAAACAACGGGAGGTATGATTAATTCTAACGTGACTAGCAACGGGATCGCAATGAGTTTTAATATTTTCGGTCTCATCCACTAAAATGGGGGGAACATTTTGGATGACGTCCCAACCGGAAATTACATCGATACGCTCTGTTTTGATATCAATAAAGTTCTGTCCTTTTATTAATGTCGGTCCTGACTCCTGAGCGTCAAGCGTTACTATTTGATAGGACGGAGACCTCCGTTTATGCCACTCAGGGTGTTAATAAGCACCGTTAAGCCTGATTTAAACGGAGTTGTGTGACAAAAATAGCAGATCTAAAGCATTGTGAGATCATAGATCCACTATTTCCAGTATGTGACACCGGCTAACAATTAAGTATAACTCGGGCATTGATGTATCTTCTTGCTCTTTTTTTTGCTCCTAAAAGGTATGACTAACAGTCGGCTACGGGCCAACGGCCAGTCTCCTCTCTCCATGCGGGCTCCGGTGAAAGCCATGACACCTGTGGGCTCCATGGCAGCGGCTCGACAGCAGTCCAGGGGTCTGCCCGTCATCCAGGGGACGGCGGGAGGAGGCGTCCGGAGGGTCCAGTCACCGGGCCCTGCCGGCGGAGGAGGAGGGGCCTACCCGGTCGGAAGGGCCTCCGCTGGGACAGGGAGGCCAGTGGTGGGCAGAGGGCAGGTTGCATCGTCACCCAATGCCCGCAGCAGAATTGCACAGCCCTCCAGGAGGTGACTACTTACAATTGATACTTTTAAAATGTAGACCTAATCGGTATCATTGATTATTCCAAATAATTTCACTAAGGAAATGTTTTTTTTTTTAATCAACGTTTCTTTATTAATTTTTCAAGTCACATGTGTGTCAAAAATAGCATACAAAGATTTAGCATTTTACCCCTCCCTCCCCCCAGAGTTCCCGCTCTGAAAGAGCCACAACCCTGGTATCTTGTACCATTAACAAAGATACATTGAAATAAAAGGCACATACAGATATACATATTCAAAAATAGAAGGAATTGTCTTGAGTGTACAGGGTTTGATGACATGCGGTCGCAACAACATACCACCAGATATATTCCTCACTGACCGTGGTTCGAAATTGCGACCAGCATTGTGCTAATTATTCTTCTGGTGCGATCATAACGGAGGCGTCGAGTGAACCAAAACCAATGTTCCATTTGAACACTTTCAGAGTTAAATGATCACTTTTTGTAATATAGGTTGGGGTCCCAGTTGTAGTATAGGTTGGGGTCCCAGTTGTAGTATAGGTTGGGGTCCGTCATCGTCATCTCAGGTCAAGCTTCTTATTTGATTTACAGGTCTTTGGGGATGACGAAAATGTCAGACGAGTCGTGGAAGGATGGCTGCTACTGAGTGTAAACACTGATGAAGGCGTGAAACCTGGACCTCACCTAATAGGACAAACAACCACTGCGGCCCTGTGTACTGGAATACCTCTGTCCACCCATTCAGAATGGAGCACTACAAGCTGCACAACACCTCTACACACACACACACACAAACTTGTTTGAAATGTATTTCCCCCGAGCATGAAAACCTCTCATCCAACAGACTTGCACATGGAGAAGAGGCACACGATACACAGACTCCATTTGCTGTATGGACCAATGTGGAGCTTCCCAGAAGATTTTTGTGTCAAATTCAGTCGATACTTTACAGTAACAGTGAGAAGCTGTTAGGGACAATAAGGACTGTAAATGACATTGTCCGGCTATTGTAATTGAAATGAAGGATATTTTTGTGGACAGTTTGTCTTTTTATTTTCTCTGTGAAACCTCACTGAAGGTGATGTCGTCGCTGTCTGACAGAAACCCCGTATGTCCACAGCCGTTTCTTTTCAGGAAATGTAAAAAAGAAGCATTGTCACAAGCTTGTTAATTAATCCTTTCAATATTTATAAAAAAAATCACACTTGCGTGAAGTAAGGGGCGCTCACTGTATTTATATCGGCCACATGACGTCTTACGTCGTCATTTAGTGCCTAAACAAAAAATTGAAGTCCATAGACTGGCTTGCAAATGATTTACGTCATAAGTGCTCTAAACAAAAATACCATAGACTTGGCTGCCAGCCACATGACAATCTTCAAAAGCCATACATTGGAGGGGCTACTGCCCCTCAAAAAAGTCTGACACTCAACCACTTTCACTTTCAAAGTCTTGAAAATAGATCCGCTATATTTTCTCTGCTTTTGCGAGACAATCTGGCACTACAAAGTAGGGCATTAATGTATTTTAAAAATATAACTAATAAAAAAAAGATATGGATATATGGAGACGCAAGGTTTCTGCCCGACAGCAAGAATATGAGTGTTGCATGTTTGGTTTTGCCCCCGTCCACCTTTTGATGTATGGAGCAACTTACTCATTATGATCCAAATGCAACACCCACTATTTCACACCTCCCACACTGGTTAGTGGGTGGATTTTAACATTTCTTGAGTGGTGTTTTCTGCAGGTTAGGATATTCCTTCTATATTTGTGTTATATTTTGTGTTTTTGTGCTGTTTGCTGACATGGCAATACAACGACATCTCCAGGACCACACTGCCCTTAGTCTATGACAAAACTGCTGTTGAAGAAAAGAGAACATTTCCGTGTTTAATTGTGCCAAGGTGCATTCCACATGCAGCACTATTTCTTATTTGAGATGTTCTCTTACCCGAATAAGGTACTGTATGCATTGTCCAGGCACTTTTACTGCATATCTGGATATGAATTAAAGTGTTTTGCTTTTGGATACCACTGTAATAATAAACAAAATGTTTATGCACGAAAAGGCCTTGTGCCTTATAGACAGCTATGCACCCTCATGTGGAGAGTGCCTCTGAAATTTAGATGTTTCAAAAGTAATAAAGTCAACCCAGAACCTTGAGTAAAATGCCTATTATTCTGAACACATCCATATTAGTCCAGTCTAAGCAGTGGTGGGAAA
The DNA here is from genome assembly GCF_951216825.1 of Electrona antarctica. Classification (NCBI taxonomy): domain Eukaryota; kingdom Metazoa; phylum Chordata; class Actinopteri; order Myctophiformes; family Myctophidae; genus Electrona; species Electrona antarctica. Next base: position 50,600,450 of record NC_136806.1, read on the forward strand.
TGAACTGACATGTCTTTTTTAAGTAAAAGCACCAATACTGCAATGTAGAAATGTACCAGAGGTAGAAAGTCATCTCACAATGCATCGTGATATGAGCTGATTCTATTTTCAAATGGACAAAACGTATCATGCTGAAGTGCTTTAATGTATGTTTTGTAATAATGAAAATCAACGTTTTCAAATGTAGAGTAAAAGTACAATATTTGGATCCAAAATGTAGTGGAGTATAAGTAAATGTATTGCAAATTAGAAACACTCAAGTAAAGTAAAAAAATAATCCTCAAATTTGTACTGTACTCATGCAGTTACTTTACACCACTGAGTAAGTGCAGCTGCACTCCATCTGAGTAATGGTAACAAGACGTTTTCTAGTTAATAGTTAAAAGCAGTTATCAAATGAAAGCATTACCCTAATAGCCTTCCCCACCATTTTACTGAAAACTGGCTCAGATACAGGCTCACTGCACTGAGCATGCAGTGACACACGCACACGCTTATTTTCCTTTTTAGCGTTCTCGAAAATGTACAGATAGGCTGCCTACAATAGCAATAATAGCAGCCGTGTTCAAACAAATGTTCAAAAAGGAGGCATGCATACATGAGTATTAAACTTGTCTTTTGTTCCGTTTCGTAATATTTTGTTCAATGTTTGTTTTTTTATTAAGGGAATCTTAAGGATTTTTAAAAACTGGATATTTAGTCGCGACCCCTAAAAACTGGTCCGCGACCCAAGAAGGGTCGCGACCTTACGTTTGGGAAACTGATCCATTACCCACGGTCCATTGAGTATTTGGGACTGAGACCGAGTTTTCTAATCCCCATAAATTAAGTAGTCCTTCCTTCCGCAGCGCAGAATGACTGCATTCATGACATGTAGCCTACTCTAGTACTCTGTTCTGTTCTGTTCTGCTGTGCATGACGCAAATACTCAGGCCGGATCAGCGCGCTAAACGAGGCCACCCCGCCCTCCCTCTGGAGTGGCTATACACTACATCCCATTGCCGGGAGGAACAATAGCAATACTAATTGGCTAGTTGGTTGCCCCGGCAACTTGCTCTGAGCGTCGACAACGTATATGACAGGACAATCTCGAGTCGTAATAATAGTATGATTGACGTTGATTGATATTATATGGGACAACACTATCCACATGACCGTGTAACTACTAATATCTACTCGGTGGACAGCAAAGAAAGTACAAAACGGGGGTAAATAAAAGGCAGCCATAGTAGACTGGTACAGTGGTACTGCAGGCAGTCACAGTACAACACAATTAAAAGATGCGATCCCTAAATTATGCTTTCAACTAGGGAAAACTAAAAGATAAAATAAATATAATAGACAACTCATAAAGTAATTAAAACCCCATTAGGCAAGACAGTTCCAAGTAGGCTAATAGGCTTACATCAGTGTGTTATCATTGATTGATTGATTCGGTTTGCATAAGCACAGCAGGGCAGTACAGTTCAATACAAGCTCTGCTAAAAGCAGTACAAATCCAAGAAAGCAAGCACTGGCTTGTTTCCATTGGGGTCCCCTGACCTCCAATTTCAATTCATCAGAGCATTTGAATGACATATACCGGTATACAGTAACCTATAAGTTATTATGCAACAAAGGGAGAAAAGTCATATAAACGTCATCAAACTAAATAATATGTACAGTAAAAGGAGGGAATGAGGGGGGCCGGGAGCCGTAAACAAACTCCACTTGTAGTTGTAGACCTATATATTAACACATAAAATAGTTAGTAAACACAGACCCACTGGGCCTTTAGACTTGTGTAAAGTAGTAAACGCAGAAGCGTTTGATCTTAAATAAAAAACGAGTTTCTGAACTAAACGAACGGGGTCTGGAAGTGTACCTAACCGCGCGGTTGCCTGAGTAACCAAACCAGCCAATCACGGCGCGGCCGTTCGTCCGAGCCATGGGATGTGGCATGTACGCTTCGGTTTGTCAGGAAGCGACCTGATTGGCCGAGGCCTAGCAAAGAGCGCCCGGGGATCCAAACCAGCAGGCCGCACTTAGCTTACCGTCCAAAATAAACCCCAAGTACAACACACTGAACCGACAAGGGGGATAAAACCACCGCGACACTCGGAACACTACGTTATCAGGTAAAATTATTCGCAATCCGTTGGAAATGCGTATTGAAACGGCCGAGGGGGCCCAGTCGGCCGCAGCGGGCCTCTTTGAGCCCGAGCGTCCAAAACAACATGGAAGATAATGCGGGCTAGCTGTTAGCACGCTAGCTAACGCAGCCAGACGTTTGCTGTCGCGCCGAATAAAGGGCGTAAAATATGCGCGGATGAGATACCATTGGCTGGTTATTCCTTTATTGTTCTCCTGTGTGTGTGTTGCACAGTGTTGGTGCATTTTAAGTATTCACACTGTCTGTATAGCGGCGAGGTATCGATTTATTTGCATTGCATATGTTAGCTATTTTGGCTAAACAAGATGGCGCCGGGCGGGGGACCAGCCCTGTTAGCTTGGGCGGCTAGCATGGTGGCTAGCTGTTAGCAGCAGTGGGTGGAGGGCAGGGCGGTAACTAAGCTAGCCGCTGTTCATTGCATAATGTTTGCAGTGCTTTCATTGGCGGCCATAAATTCGGGGCTTTTTCTTTTTTTTTGCTGCAAAGAGTCTTGGCTTGGGTCTTCATGGAGAATGCTTTAAAGAGTCATGAATGACAAGGAAGATAACTAGGATTTATATTAAAGATTAGAGTTTGATAAAATACTATAAAATTACGAAAGTATCTCCTACTCCTTTAAAGCCACTGTTGGTATTTTGGTTTGGAGGACCCATTATTGACCGGTCCGGCAAGATACCCAGGCCATTTGGACCATAAAACAAAGTGGCTCTGGCTTACATGTATCAGTCCAGTCCCCAGGCAGTCTTTCTTCTGCCTCAGCCCCCTTTTTATCTGTGATGATGAACTTCCTCCAAGAGTATGCAGGCCAGGGATGATGATGATGATGCTTCGGGTTGGTTGGTGGGGGAGCATGTTGCAGTCAATGCAGTGCTCCTCACAGGATGGAACGACTGGGCAGAGGAAGTTCGCCACTGAGTCCACCGTCCACACACACCCCTTTAAAGCTGTAATTCTCAAACTTTTCAGTTTCCAGGACCCCTGGTTTGAATATGCAATATGCAATGGACCCCCAACTCATACGATTGTTGTTGGTTTTTTATATTGTCCGATCTACACTGTAAAAACAGTAAAATCCTCAGTGCTACTGCTAATTTAACATTTTGCATGCTCAGCCTCAGGCCCCTTTTCCACCCAAATAACTTTGGTTCTAGAACTGGTTCCGTTTTAGATTCTTGGAACCTTGGTGCTTTCACGGAACAGTCAGACAATTTTTTGTTCCGCCGTTCCGATCCAACTTTTAGGTTCTGAACCAATTCCTTTCAGTGGAAACACTCTGAACTGGTTCAATATTGGGCAGGAAAAAAATAACTGAACTGTTTCAACCCCAGTGGAAAAGGGGCCTCAGAGTTACAGACCTGCAAGGCTCCATTTGGTTCCTTACTATCAGTCATTTCTGAATGGAACCCAGGGGGTTCGGACCCATGGCATGTTGAGAACCAGAATTGTGTTATATTTCGAGGGGAACATGATGGAGAAATTTGACATGAAACTTTTCACGTTTCACGTTTCAGTTCTGTCTGTGAAGAGCTTTGTCCCCAAACGTTCTGGATTGGAAACAACTTGCCATCGTGACATGTATTAAAACGCCTCTGCTGCTCTTAGTGGGCTTGACACGTTTTTATGTTTGGTTTGTTCATGCAGGCAATGTTGCCCCAGGACAATTACATGTGGTCATCATATCCAGTATGCCATTTAAAATGTGCACCCATCCCACGCTTGCCGCTTTCCTCACCATGATAACAGTAACTATGATGTTTGTTTGTATCAATCTATCTAAATATGAAATGTTGCTGCACTGAATTTGACTTGTTGAAAACATCCATAATATATGCCAATATCTAAGCCGGATACATGTTAAAACCTCCTATCTGGAACTTGTTCTAATGAGTAAATGGTAAAATAAAACGTTATTTTAACCAATGTGTAGTTAATATGATATAACTGGTGCATCCATCCAGTTGTTGGAGGTGGTCTCCCTACTCTTCCTTTGAGACATTCTTACCTTGGTGCTAGGTAGGAGTAGGACACCTACTGGTTGACAATGTGCCCTGCGTGGCCCAAATCTCCCTGGCCGAACGGTATATTCCCTCTAGGTTTCCGTTTCCCACACGGGAGATCTGGTTTGGAATCACAGGTTACAATTACCAGAGGACGTAAACCTTATCATGAAATGGTCTTGACTGCAGCTTTAAGTGCCATTAATCCTGGGCTCTGTATTACAACACCATACCTATATTACTTAACACTAAGAAGGGGTTGCATTCTTCATGCATGTACACTCATTAGTCACCCTTGTTTCTCTTTCTTTTATCAGCCAGTATTAAACATTGCAAGGGTAAGCTGAGATTAAGTGGCTGCTCCTACTTTGTCATTTTTACAGCCGAGTGCGGTTATTAGCTAAGCCACCTGGAACAGGGTTGGGCTATGGTCTGTATATAATTGTTGTTGGGTGGAAACCTCTTATGTCCATTGTCCAGACCAAAACTGTTTCTGTTAAAGCTGTGTTCCAGTACCCAAGTCCGGATGTCACTCGCTCATTACCTGGGTCACAGTCACAGAAGTGTTTCTCTGTATGGAAAATAACATTGGGTCATCTTAGAATCAGCTCATATAAGACCGTGGTCCAAAAATAAACAAATTGTCCCGGTGCTATTGTACAACGCTGTGATCTTGTAGTTTGGCTATTTTTGCTACTTTTCAGTGACATTACTAATTTACTACTAGTATGACAGAGTAGGGCATTCATTTACAAAACAAATGTATAAAACAAACAATATATGACTGCGCCTTCAAAAGTAGTCCAATCACAGCTAATGCTGCTATGTGCATGGCCTCACGAAACACAACCATCTCTGGCCAGGACAGCCTGACATTCCTGGTGGTGTATGGTGAAAGTGAAACCCAAGTATGCAGAGAGACGTTTTTAGAGTTGGGTCATAGTTGAAATTCTGTTCATGTAGGAAAAAAGAATTAATAATAATAATCAGTGGATCTCTTTTACCAACATTGTTCTTGTGAAGTAACCATGTTAGTTGTTAGTATTTATAAAGATGTCCGTTGTTTTTTGTGCAGCTTTATTCATCAATAATTATAATAATAATAACTTTAGAATACAGAAAAATACAATACCAAAATCGGTAGTTAAAGGTTAACAGGCAAGCCCTGCTAAATATTAGACAGTCTGTTTCCCCTTTGCACCTTTTAAAAATGTATGCCAACAGTGTTGTGTATTTTCCTTTGTGTACAGCACCATGATGACTGCTGATGGAAGGGAGTGCCGTTAACACCTTCCTGGTTTCCTTCTGAAGAGCCTTGGCATATCAAATGTGAAGGTAGGTATGCATGCTGAACTGTCTGTTCACGGTCCGTCCGACTAGTCGGTCTAGTCAGTCCTCGTCACATTGATGTTGAATTACACACAATGAAACAAGTGTCTAATGCAATTCCCTATGGCGCGTGTTTCAGTCTTCTTTTCTGGGAGAGAGAGAAAAGAGACATGGACCAAGGCGGGGGGGTGTTGGAGCTGCACACACAGGAGCTGAAGATGCCCCATGCAATGATCATGCAAGATCTTGGTAGGTGAACGAAGTAGACCGAGTGCCTGGCAGACTCATTGTGAACAGCGCTTTTCATCATGTGCTTTGCAACAGAAATAGTATTATTTAAGTTGATGCACAGAATTATCTTGTCAATCGTTTCCTCCTCCTTATCATTACCTACTATTCATCAGTGCACTTCAACTTAAATTACATATCATTGCAAAGTATCCTTGGAATGATTGACACACTGAACGTGTTTGTGTTTGCAGTGGCAGGAATGGGAGGCCTGGCTCACATTGATGGGGAGCACATCGTGGTGTCGGTGCCCGAGGGCATGCTTCTGTCCGATGTGATGACCGACGAGGGCATTCTCAGCCTTGAAGTGGAGGACCTGGAGACGCACGTGGTGGACGGCCTGGAAACGGACGTCGAAGGTCTGGAGGCGGAGGTGGTGGAGGGCCTACAGACCCATGTAGTGGAGCTAGAAGCCGAGGTGGAAGTGGATGGTCTGGAGGTGGTGGAGGGCCTGGATACAGAGGTGGACGTCGAAAGCCTGGAAGGCCACGTCGTGGAGGGCCTCGAGGAAGAGGTGGAAGTGGAAGGCCTGGAAGCGGAGGTGGTCGAAGGCCTCGAAGTGGACGTAGAGGTGGTGGAAAGCCACGAGGACATGGTGCCCTCGGAGCATAACGTCATCATGCCTGAGAACATTCTGGGGACGGAGGTGGCCATAGAGGAGGCTCTGGACCACCACCACCACCATCACCACGTCTTGACCTCAGGCCTCATCCAGGACTCGGACCACCACCACCATCACCACGTTATGCCAGACCAGGTGTTTGTGGCAGAGCTGCTGTCCGAGCACCAAGGGAACACCCTGGATGAGGAGCTCGTATCCCAGGAGGTGATGGTCACGGAGGCCGACTCGGAGGCCGACTCGGAGACCGTCGTCCACCAGGAGCTTCCAGCCGAGGCGGTCGCCCTCCAGACGGACGAGGATGACGACGCCAGAAGCAGCTCTGAAGATTATCTCATGATCTCTCGTGAGTTGAATGCATTGAAGGCTGGCCGCTACTGTCGGGCAGAAACCTAGCTCCATCTTCAAACCTTTTGTGTTTTTATTTTTGTAAATTAATGCCCTACTCGATCATACTACAGCGCCACACAAAAGCATGAAAAGTAGCAGATCCGCAAGCTTGAAATGTGACGCAAAGCAATGCGTTTTGAGCTTGTAGATCTGTTTTTGAATTTGAATCCTGAAAAGTAAGTTTTGGACATTAGAGGTTTCCACCTGTAATCTTGGGTGAAGTGCCATTTTGAATAACTATTTGTTGCAAAAATGCATGTCCTTGCAGTGGATGAGGTTGGGGAGAAGCTGGACATTGGAGACACGCCCCTGGAGATCAGCACTGAGGTCATGGAAGATGAGGAGAGCAAAGAGGACGATGGGTCTGAGGTCATCAAGGTGTACATTTTCAAAGCAGAGGCAGACGATGATTTAGGCAAGTGGAATCATCTAGACTAGATTATTTCTACAACTGTGTGTGTGTGTGTGTGTGTGTGTGTGTGTGTGTGTGTGTGTGTGTGTGTGTGTGTGTGTGTGTGTGTGTGTGTGTGTGTGTGTGTGTGTGTGTGTGTGTGTGTGTGTGTGTGTGTGTGTGTGTGTGTGTTATTATTCTGATGGAGCATTACTAACCCTGTCCCTAACCGCATGCAACGCCACGTTGTTGGACTAATGCGCCGTCGGAATTACAAGGTGTATCAAATCAAACATGTAATGTATGCATATTACATACTTATATATATTTTTTTAGTTCAAACTTCAACTAGAAGAGCTCCAGTTATCATGTGAATTGTGATTGTGTTCCACAAAGGGACAAAGGAAGCCTTGCAGAATGCCTGGTGCTCTGTGTCCACAAAATATATTTTCTTGAATAGTTTGGCTGGCATATCCGCCAGCCAAACACAACACAAAGATGCAACCAATTACACTAATTGAACAAGCAAGCACTGCAGTGCCCCCCCCCCCCCCCCCCCACACACACACACACAGTCAGCACACTCATGAATACCAGCGCCCACATGTCAAATAGAGCAGCACCGCCTGAATTCCAGCACACAATCATCAGCGTAGGCACCGCTTACTCACACTGGCTGTGATATTTGTATTCTCATTGTGGAATATTAAGGCCTATTTTCAGACTCTAGTTTTAGGTGAAGAGGTGACCCTTTTCAGTGGTCACCTCTTCACCAAAACGGTGGTTTTGAAGGTGGTCCATCACCGTGCTCATATCTATTATCTCCTAACCTCCATGGCCAACAATTCCTCTAATTCGTCCATTGTTTTCCCTCTGCCTATCTGGGAAATGCATGAAACCCAGATCTCCAGCTGGGATCTAACCAGCGACCTTGCGATTAAGTGACCAATGCCCGAATAATACGTTTCCTGGCAGCTTTACTTTTACATTACCTTATTTTTGTTTTTCGACGGGACAAAGCATATTAATGGACATTACACACAAATGCAATGTAAAAAGAATACCGTATTGTCCCGAATATAAGACTACTCTGATTATAAGACGACCCCCATTTTTCAAGACTCATTTGTGGAAAAATAACATTGAATGTCAGTCTTATATTCAGGCCAATAGGGTACACCAGATTTAGCAAAGATGCTCATTTTCATCCGCAGTCCCCACACAACATAAAAGCGAAACAGGCAGACAGTGAAGCACATTTTGCAGAATGGAGAAATCACCCCTCAAGGGCTTTTGCCAGAAATATGTGGAGGGGATGAGGAGGCTTTAGAGTCTAAAGTTTAGACCGTGACGGAGTTCGACGGTTAAGACTGACCAGTGGCTTCCCTGTGAGGGTAGGGTTAGTAATGTCCGACATACATACGTGGCTGAACTCATTCAGTGCCACCTGGTGGACACCAGTTTTGGCCCTCGTTGCCACCGAAGCCCATTATAAATAAACGAAAGAAAATTAAATTCTATTGTGCATGTCATCACCGGCACACCGGATTAGATTTTTTTTAAAGGCGTCCAAAGGCGCCCATGGCACTATAGGACATAAAGGGGAGGCGTCATTAGGCGTCCTGTGGTACTGAGTGAGTTAAGACTCGCCCATGGTTTCCCTGTGAGGGTAGGGTTGGTAATGTCCGACATGCATACGTGACTGGTTAAGACTCAACCATGGCTTCCCTGTGAGGGTAGGGTTAGTAATGTCCTTGGTGGTGCTGGTCTTGTGTGGTTTATGTCCATTTGTGTTTTGTGTTTCTGTCTGTCCAGTAGTTTTAGCTTTCTATGTGTCACATTGTGCTGCTGTAATGCTTCAATTTCCCCTCAGGGATTAATAAAGTATATCTCATCTCATCTCATCTCGTCCGACATACGTGGCTGGTTAAGACTCACCCGTGGCTTCCCTGTGAGGTTAGGGGTAGGGTTAGTAATGTCCGAGTCCGACATACATATACGTGGCCGGTTAAGACTTACCCGTAAAGTGACTACTGTGTTGGGCTGCTGAATGCAGGGGGTTGGGCTGTTATGTCTGGCAGACATAACAGCCCAATGTGCACACGTGTGCACATTACTCAACAAGACAAAGCATAAAAACATACATACAAGAAACAAAGTACAAGGTACCAGCGCTCCTCCGTTAAATCTCATGGAATGTATTTTTCCCTCACGTTTGTGTCTTGTAGGAGGAACGGAGGTAATAACAGAGGATGATTACCACAACAGCCATCCTGATCTGGAGGCAGCGTCGTCGGGCAGGCTAGGAGTGGGCCGGGACAAAATGGTCTACATGGCCGTGAAGAACCAGCCCAAAGTGGAGGAGGAGGACGAAGACACCGACGATGACGACGAAGACACCAGTAAGTGTGAAACGGGCCCCGCTGTGGAGCAGTGGTGGACAGCAATGAAGTACATGTACTTGAGTAGTGTACTGTACTTAACAGATCCGCAAGCTCACGTGCAAGATCAGCTATTGTCACTTAAATTGATTTATTTTTCATGTCTAAATTTCAATAGATCAATGCATTCATATTAAAAAGAAAATACAGTACATTTGTCTGAGAAACTTTCACCTGTGGAGGAGTTAATATTAGACCAGTCAAATCTGTATATTGACTGGGGTTGAGTACTTTGTCCACCACTGCTACTGAGTGACCGAAACCCAGACATCGGACAGGAGGTCCCCAGGTGGCCCCAGGTCAGGTTTTAGGCGTTAAAACGGCGTTGTCTCTGTGACTGTTTGTAGATACAGAGAGAAACATGGCTGAGCAGGTGTATATGGAGGTGGTAGTAGATCAGGAAGACGACGACTCCCTAAACAACAAGACGTTTGTGCCCGTGTCCTGGGCAAATGCTTATGGTAAAACATTACGGCTTGGATGTACACTGTTTTCATAGTAGGGCTGGGCAATTAACCAAAAATATGTTGAAATCGATGTTTAGGTTCAATAACTGACATCTATAACCGAATAATCGAGAAGCAAGTTTCTTTCTTTTCCTTCTTTTTTTTCCCCCTTCAAATTCAATTAGTCTGTTTAACCACTAAAAGTTTGAAATAATCGTGACATTGATTTGAAGTCATACCGCCCAGCCCCATTTCATAGCATGAAAAGTATCATAAAACACTAAAGAAAAAAAAATAAAAGAAAAAAATAAATCTCTAAAAAATTCTTAGATAGAACCAGTCTGAGCTAGGATCTATCCATGTGGATGGTGATGAGCTGTGTGTGTGTCTATGCAGGTAACAACATTGAACCGGTGAAGAATGGAACGGCAACACCTTTCCTGCAGATTAGAGATGGACTCGGACCGAACCGTCCACTAAAACCCAAGCCCAAGAAGAAGAAGAAGGGCGAGAATCGGCAGTGTCAGACTGGTATGATCAGATTTACATCACACTCTTATAGTCCATATTTAACTTTTTCTGTTTTTTCATAAATGAATGCCATGGTTGACCACATTAATGAAAGGAGTTTCGCACAAGCTGTTTTCTTACCGTATATGAAGACATGTATCCATTCGTCACTGAAAAAAAAAACAGGCCGAGCGTTCCATACCGAATTAGCGGATTTACCGTCCGTGTGGATCAAACGCTAGAACTCTTATTCAATTGCGTGATTTGTTTTAGGTTTTTGTTTACATCTGTTCTAGATGACATGTTAGTCTGTGCATTGTTGTTGCTGCAACTCTTCCTGTTCTACGTCAAGGACTATTTAAAGAGGACGGGAAGTGAAGACCGTACAGTGGACTCCATGTTGCTCCCTGGAAGGAAAGAAACATGCGCAGTTGAGAACAGGAAGTTGTACATGACAAATCATAGATATGGCAAAAATGGCCCAGCTGATGGCGTGATGCCACTGAAAGGAGAGATGGTTGTACATATGTCACGTCCGACCAACATTACTGTCTGTGTGATGATCCATGCTGGGACTTACTTATCCACTTGCTGTTAAAACGTTAATATAAAACTGTAAAATGCAATGACGTGACATGATATACAAGCATCTCTCCTTTCAGTGGTATCACGCCATCTGCTGGGCCATTTGTGCCATATCTATGATTTGTCATGTACAACTTCCTGGTCGCAACTGCATGTTTCTTTCCTTCCAGGGAGCAACATGGAGTCCACCCTACGGTCTTCGCTTCCCGTCCTCTTTAAATAGTCCTTGTTCTACGTGAGCTGGCGTTAGACCCCGCCTACGCTTTTCTTAAAGGACCAGTGCCCTATATGTTAATTTTTGTTTTAATTTTTTTTGGTCAATATACATATTATCAACATGATTTTGTAAAAATATTTCTTGAAGAAATGACATGGCCCTAGCTGTTCCCATTGCATTTTAAAGCAAGAATTGTATATTGTTTTTAAAATATAATTTCCATCATTGTAAAATGATGTCTCTGTCCGTGTAATCTCCTCTCTCAGCTGTGATTATCGGCCCAGACGGCCTGCCGCTGACCGTTTATCCCTGCCACATCTGTGGGAAGAAGTTCCGCTCGCGAGGCTTCCTGAAGTGCCACATGAAGAACCACCCTGACCACCTGCTGAAGAAGAGGTACCAGTGCACCGACTGCGACTTCACAACCAACAAGAAGGTCAACTTCCACAACCACATGGAGAGCCACAAGCTGCTGAGCCATCACAGCGAGCACTCTCCTGAGTACACGGAGTACGCCAGGCGTTATCACGAGACCAGCCCCCTGGGCTCTGACAAGCTCATTGTCAAGGACCGCGAGCCTAAACTACACCACTGCAAGTACTGTGACTATGAGACGGCTGAGCAGGGCTTGTTGAACCGCCACCTGTTGGCCGTGCACAGTAAGAACTTTGCCCACGTGTGCGTCGAGTGCGCCAAAGGCTTCCGCCACCCGTCGGAGCTCAAGAAACACATGCGGACCCACACGGGCGAGAAGCCGTACCACTGCCCGCACTGTGATTTCCGCTGTGCGGATCAGTCCAACTTAAAGACTCACATCAAGAGCAAGCATGGTGCCGACCTGCCCTTTAAGTGCAGCCACTGCCCGCAGGCCTACGCCGACGCGCGGGAGCTGCAGCGGCACATAGAGATGGTGCAGGGTCACAAGACGCACCAGTGCCCGCACTGCGAGCACAAGAGCACCAACTCCAGCGACCTGAAGCGCCACATCATCTCTGTGCACACCAAGGACTTCCCGCATCAGTGTGACGTGTGCGAGAAGGGCTTCCACAGGCCGTCGGAGCTAAAGAAGCATGCGGAGACGCACAAGGGCAACAAGGTGCACCAGTGCAGGCACTGTAACTTCACCGCCGTGGACACCTTCACCCTGAGCCGCCACATCCTGTCCCTTCACACCAAGGACCTGCCCTTTAAGTGCAAGCGATGCCGGCGGGGCTTCCGGCAGCCGGCCGAGTTGAAGAAACACATGAAGACGCACAGCGGCAGGAAAGTCTATCAGTGCCAGTACTGCGAGTACAACAGTACGGACGCTTCTGGCTTCAAGCGGCACGTAATTTCTATCCATACCAAGGACTACCCCCACCGCTGTGACTACTGCACCAAGGGCTTTAGGAGGCCTTCGGAGAAAAGCCAGCATATAGCCAGGCATCACAAAGACATGTTGATGTAAACATGCCATGACTCATGCACACGTACACACAACGCACGCACATAACATTTTCACACACACTTCTTTCCCGAGCAGTTTCACAACCCCAGAGGTAATCTAAAGCTTTTAAGAAAAGGATTAAAGGATGTAGACTGATGATGAAGATGACGGCAACATTTTAATTGACCATTCTGTGTTCCATGGTGACATGGGTCTAATACACCCCCCACCACCACCACCACCTTTGGAAGTGATGCGAGAAAACATTTTTTTTTAAAGAAAAAGGAAAAAAAGAGTGTATTCATGTTGTGGGACAGCTGTAACTTTTTTTGTCTTGTTTTGCTGCAGAGGAATCACATTATGAACATATATATATATATTCAGGGTTTCAAATCTTCTATATTTTTATATCCACTCAGCTGAAATGCTGCAAGAATGACAACCGTGTCCTGTAACATGGCAAGTGGTGCTTTGTGACCGTAATGCCAGTTCTGCTTTGAGACTACGTGGAATGAATACAGGAGAAACAAGCCTCCCCCTCTCTCTCCACACTTACCAACTAGTATGATTTTGTTCCTTTTCTAACCAGCTTTTACTCTCGACATTTGTTTTTAAATGCCATTATGTCATTAATCCGAGGCGCAGGAAGGGCCACTTTTGAGATCAAATAGTAATTGTTTGGAGCAATGTTTACATCAATAGCACACCTTTTTTATTTTAAAGGGTATTCCATAAATCTAACCTCTGTACCTCATTTCTTTTTTGTATATTGTTTTTCCCCAAGTCTGAGCACTCTAAAAAATAATCATGTATAATGTATATTCTGTTGTAAATGTAAAAAAAGAACTATGTTTTATGGGTGTTTATTAAATGGTGAGATTATTAGGTCTGGAGAAAGATGGAATTGAGGTGCCATTGATTACATTGGTGGAATATCCTTTTAGCGTACAAAAATGTTTCGCTTTCTTGCTTGATGTTGGCGATTATTAGACAGACTGTTAACATTAATGTCTCGTAACCTCTTGAGTGATGGCTGTCAGGTCTTACCGTCTCGCCTAAAGCCTACTATATGCTTCGCCACGTGCCCTAAAATAGCAGATTTACGTATGAGCTTGTAGGTCTGCCATTTCAGTGGTGTCGTGAGACAGCATAAATTAAGCTTAATATGTTCCCCATGATGACACAGAGCTCTCTCCGCAGCAAATAACTAATCGCAATCAAGCCTTACATCTGTCAAATCCTTTATTCTTCAAGCACTGAACTCGGTTAATCAGAAAGAAAGTGGTTCTTTTAAAAAACAAATCTCAAACATGCTGTATAAATACTTTTCTGAGATGTGTATGTTTGAGTCAGTAGACAGCACTTTAATTACTTCTCCCGCTATTTTTTTATTATTTGTGTATGGAGGATATATATATATCCCAGATAATGGACAATTTCTGAGCTTTTGTCAGTGAGTAAAAATGGCATTGGGTGTTGCCTCTCAGCCTGTAGGTAGGAAAGCATCACTCTTAAGGCCTATTCATACTCCAGGTTTAGGTGATGGGGTGACCACCGAAACGGTTCTTAGTAAAAACAGATATGTGTTGGGGTGAGTGGTGAGTCGTTTATCACTGTGGCGTGACGTCATGTAGTTTTTCCAGTTCACCTTATCACACTATACGTGGAGTATGAATAGGCCTTAATCTATGAACTATGAGTTGTCATTGAAAGTGGTGCGTGAAACCATGCATTATTCTGTTTTATGGGTAATTGATTGGATTTTGTGTTCATGTTTGTGCTCACTAACATCAGCCCCCACCCACACACACACCACCACTCTAGTTTTGATTAATGGGGTGAGTCCCAGACACAGGATTATTACCCTTGAACTCTGCTCAAGACATTGGCATTAGTCTTAAGCATATTCTTTATGCTTTATAAAAAAATAAACAATATGAATTATTGTGGTATATACTAAAGTTCCATTCATTTCGTGTACTTTAGTCTATTTTTATTTCAGTCTGATTGTTGAACTACTGGTGGGGAGGAACAAAAATAAACGATTATCTTTTTACACTTGGTTTATCCTTTTTGCCACTTGATGGCAGTGTTGTCCTGTGACTAGACGGTTTCACCCTATCCTCGGTAACCCAGACGTTTTTATTTCCAGGGAGAAAAAAAGTTTCACCCCTACAAGCAGTAATCAAATCAGTGATTCAGATGATTCTCAAAGTTTCAAGGAACGTAGCTCAGTTTCTGCATTAAGATAATAACATTGATTATATGGGGGTTAGTGTTCTTGGGGGCCCAAGAACACTAATCAACGTCAGGATGGCTGTGGCAGTGTGGCGGCTGGATTTAGCTCCTTGTGCGTGTGTATCGCGTGCTTTCGAAAGCATTTCTACAACTACACTACAGTAATGTGTCTCATCACATCAATCAACATTAAGCAGCTTGTTTGACTTGTTTTACACACAGCTGAGCTGGTACAAAGCATACACACGAGTCACAACGCGAGATTGTCTGTGTAGTGTAGCTGAATTCAGCCAGCCCAATTTTTTAATGTGTAAGTGGAACCAATTCCTTCCATTAGGAAACATCTTTGAGTTCGGGCACCGGGGACCAGCGTGTAATGTGGACCAGCCCAGTTTGAGGTTGGTACAGTTTGATGTTTTTTTTTAATCGGACAAATGTGATGATGGAAAAACTAAGCTTTTAGGAAGGTGGCATAAATTATAAATATCATCATTGCTTAAGCTAAAATGCTTAATACGATTCCCAAACGGTGGGCCGGGACGGCGGGGCCCACTGGTGGGCCGTACGGATATTTCAAGTGGTCCCCAAAATAATTGGGAAAATTGTTTTAAGTTAAAAAATATTTTTTTAGATCTACTTTGTTTCTATTTATTTTAGGTGTTAATTTTTTAGGTCTAATTCATTCCATTGGAAGAGATCCATTCTTCTTTGGACATAGATAGGCATAGGATTCTACCCGATAGTGACATGTAGAGTAGTATATGTAGTGGGATGGGAAATAGATTATTTTTTACAGTCAAAGCCAAGTCAAAGTCATTGCACTCAGAACTACTGGTGTCTGGTGCGACGGGTTTCGTGTACAATGATGTACACACTACATTATTCAAATGTAGAATTTCTGTTGATCGCATAGCTTACCAGATCTCGCGAGAGTATGTTGCTAGTACAGAGATAGGTCAATGACACATTTTCTCCTAAATGCCATTTTATTGTCAATGTTCAGAAGATGTGTGTTGACTTGTAAAGAATGGGTCCAATATTTTGTTCAGTGCCCATGGGGCTAGAATAGTTGTGTTTGCATTTGCATTGGAATGAATAGACATCTAAAGTAGCCTACTAATGGTCTCCTAAACCTAAAGGGACAACTACATATGTCACACCAGAGTAGTATAAAAGAGAGTAATGACACTCCCGTTGACTACAATGGAATGCGGAAGTGCTCATTCTATCTCAATGGAATAGTTCCAGCCATAGGAGCAATGTTTGGAACTATCACCCATAGGCACCCGCTTTGCGGCGAGATCAAAGCGTGTCACCACTCTCTTACTAGATTACTCTGTGTCACACATAGCCTACATAAAGCAAGATGGCCAGTCTTGTTTTTTGTTTTGTCTTGACTGGCTGCCAATTGAGGGGTCAACAGAGTGGGAAATGTCCCACTTTAGCTAAAAAAGGCCCCTTGGCTTGGCTGCCAGACTAGTACCAAAATAAACCACGATGTGATTATTATTTACTGTGTCGCACATGAGTGTCTTATTTTAAGTGTCATGAAAAGCAACCAATCCATTATATTGGCTGCTGCAGTAGACAACTATACCACCACAACAACAACAATAATAATAATAATAATAATAATAATAATAACTAGTGCCTGAAGGAACTCAGAGTCAGAATAATACTGGAAACTGAAGCAGTAAATAAATATTAAAATAAATATCTAATGAGTGAGTCATTGTGCATATTTCTTTTTCACATGCAGCGGTTCTAATGGAAGCAACTCTTGGCTCTCTTTGGTTTGTTGCAGAGGACAGTATAGTGGAGCCAGGAATCAGTCAGCCACAGCACCCTCCGCAGGTAAACGGAGAAGGTTGGCAGGGAGTGGGACAGAGCAGCGTGTTGTCGTGGCTGTGTCAGAGCTCGAGGATTCACCTGGAGCCCTGCTGCTGTGTCCCACACAAAAACCGAGCCAGCCTGCGAGACCAGGACCTCCATTAAGACCAGCGCCCACACCAGTCCGCAGCCGAGCTGGGCGAAGTGAGACGTCCGGAGCGCGCGGGTCTGCAGCGGCCAGTGACATACGAGGGTGGCCTCCAAGCCCAGGAGCCCCAGCAGAAGCAACGAGGCCAGGTGGTGAGCATCTAGGAGCCACTGACACAACAACACGCACACGCGCTGACATTCTGACGTCTCCGTGGTCTTCACGGGGCCAGCGACGTCCGCCCAGACGCACGCCGCTGCCGCCCCCAGCCTGAGGGCCCCGTACAGCAACAGCAGAGAGTCGGCGAGGGCCAGCTGTCGCAGCAGCACGTTGGAGGGTTTGGTGGAGATGTGAGGCGAGCGGAGCCACGACCGAGCCTGCAGACTGTACATGGCTCCCGCCACCAGGGTCAGCACTGCTCCCTGAGGGAACAGCAGCACCGTCACCAGCTTCAGTAGCAGAAAGCGTCGGAGCAGGACCCTGCATGGGGAGGTAAAGGACCTTCAGCGGCGTAAAGTAACTAAGTACAGTTTCAAAGTATTTAAAAGTAACTTGAGTATTTATTTCCATGTATTGATAATTCCGGTAACAGGTACCGTCGCCCATAATCCACCTGGCCCTCGTTTTTTTCCACCGACCTCACGCCGACCGCTCGGTGCAGCAGTTCTTGTATTCTTTATTTTATGTTACTGAGAATCAGGTTAGAAGTAAGTTTAGGGTTAGGCATAGTTTTACTGGGGTTAAGTTTAGGAATTGACGATATGCACATGGCTGCCATCTTGCCAGCAAGGTGCTAACTAGGTGCAACTTCCCATAGACAGCCCATTCATCCAAACAGAAAAGTCCTATCTGATTGTATTAAATAACATCAAACTCACCAACATTGCAGCTGTACGGAAAGCTTGAATTAATCTCTTTCTATCTGCAATGTGTTTGTTTAATACAAATCCACTGTAGACATTTTATGAGCTACTTCCTGTCAAGAAATTCCTTGCATGTGATCTTTTTCTAAGTTCTGGAGCGCTTCCATACTCTGATACTTAGAAAATAATCTGCAAGGAATTTCTTGGAAGTAGCTCATAACATGTATATGGTGGATTTGTATTAAACAAAAACTTTACAGATTGAAATAGCTTTCCCTACAGCTACAATGTTGGTGATTTGGAGCGAGTTGGTAAAAGGGCGACTTTGTTGGTATTCATACTTCCTACTATACTACTATATCTCATCACTATATCTCTTTCTAACTTGTTTGACAGGTTTAATCGCCGTTCAGACTGAGAACGATTACTATAAATAGCAAGTAATTTTCGTTTTAACTCAAGTGGATGATGGCAGCATGCAAACCACTAACTTTAACGACAAGTCAACAACAGCTACTGTATATACCGTAGTTGTAGGCCTGAATGATATCTTTTGGATCACTCCCTGAGCGATTTTATGAAAGATAGAAACATTGACTGCCAATCAAAATCCAATCAGTCTCAGTCACCCTTGGAAGGTTAGGAATATATATATATATATATATATATATATATATATATATATATATATATATATATATATATGCGTGCGTGCGTGTGTGCGTGCGTGCCTCTTCAGTGTTATGCTACAATTAAACTGCTCAGGCATAAGCCCAGGCAAGCAAACGAGCATCTATAAAAAAAAATCTTTTTACTTTTACAGCTGCTATTTAACATAACTGAATGCATCTTAGTTAGAACATTATTTTGCACAGCAAATCCTCAGTGTTAGTTTAACTCGGAGTGTGGAAATGTTTGCAAATGTACCAACAGATCATAAAATGAGCAATTTAATTTTAAAGCAGTTCAGTAATCACATTTTATAGCAAGGCGAATTGACTGCTCAAAACACTTAATAATCTAGGGATACAGTAGATCAAACTAATCGATTTAATTGGTTGTGAGTTTTTTATAAAACAAAAATGGCAAAAATGTAGCAATTACCCGTATTGTCCCGAATATAAGACGACTCTTTTTCAAGACTGCTCCGACAACGACAACCTACCTCAAACCCTAACCTAACTATAACCGCAAGCACAGAGCAGTGCATGTTCGCCAACCTTAACCCATTTTCGCCAACCTTAATCCAGTCGTTTTCCGCATGTCGGACCAATGACTGGTCGGAAAACCGTACGCACCCGGGAGAAAGAACATTGAATGCAGTGTTGTTTTTGGCAGCACATTTTTATTTTAGTTTTAGTCATAGTCTCTTGAATAGTCTTCATTTAGTCCACTAGTCCCTAGTGGACTATAGATTTTTATTTGTTGACGAAATTGTCAATATATTTAGTCTTAGTTTTAGTCATCATAGCTTAGTTTTTATTTTAGTTTCCATTTAGTTTTCGTCAGTGGAAAAAGGTAGTCGACGAACATTTTTTGCGACAAAATCAACACTGATTGAATGTCAAATAGTCTAGTCTTATATTCAGGCCAATAGGGTAAATATACAAGGTCACAACGTGTTACATCGCGATGGTTAGTGAGATTAATAGATTGTCTATTTTTGAGGGGCGCTAGCCCCTCCTATATACAGGTTTAATGTTTGTTTTTAGTTCAATGTTTGTTTTAATAATCCCATTGACAATGAAGGGAAAAGTAATGTTTATTTTTAGTTGAATGTTTGTTTTAAAAACACCATTGACAATAAAGAGAATTAGTTTTGACACCGTTTGTTTTACATCACCATTACATCACCTAATCATAGCAACATGAGTTAGTTAGACTTTAATATATTAGCGCCCCTCACTTCACACGGGTGTGATTTTTTAAATATAGATCTTGAGTTTGTATGACATTAGTACAAAATTTGCTTAAGTGGTTAATCATACTAATCGACATGGATGATCGTGTCAGTTCATTGGCATATAAAAGATTTAGCAGATTATTAAAAATCACACTTGTGTGAGGTGAGGGGTGCTCTTATCATCATACATCATCACATTCCGTGCTCGGCGTATCAAATCATCACATTCCGTGGTACACACAGACACACAAAGCTGGGCATAGAAGGGGCTAGCGCCACTCAAAAAATATATATGTTTCACAAATATTCGATTGCTTCACAAAAATCACACTGCATGTGAAGTGGGGCGCAGCTAGGACAATATTTATTCAGTCAGATAACGTCTTACGTCATTTACTTCCCTAAACAAACATTAAGTCCATAGACTTGGCTGGCAACCGGTTATTATTTAAATTAGGCTCTAAACAAAACAGTCCATAGACTTGGCTGCCACGTGATGTAATTTCAGAAAGCCATGCTAAAGTAATAGAATAATCGCCACGAAGTTAATCGATAGCAGCTCTATAGCGAATCAGCGATCATGTGAACAGATTGACCAACCAGAACAACACTTACCTGTGAGAAAGTATCATCTTCTGTTGTCCCAACGAGGCTGGTGTTCTACCCTGTCTGGTTGGGCTGAGACTGTCAAACTGTCTCTTCTGTCTTTTGCTAAAGGTTTATATAAGACTGCTACCAGTACCTGCCTGACTGTAGCTCTGATGTCATCACGTCTGCTCCCCAGTACCTGCTTGTAGGTGTAATGTCTTGTCTTGGAGAGAGAGAGAGAGACAGAGTGACACAGTCTTGACTCACAGAGATCAGGAGGTTGTGCTGTAGGGCATGACATGAACACGACGCTGCCTGAACCAATGTCCACACTTCCTAGGAAATATAAGATAATAATAAAATAACAAAATAAAAGATTCTAACACCAGTCATCTGTGCTGGGTATGAATGAGTGAACATAATGTACATACTATCAATAAGTATAAATGTATCGGCAGTGAATCATGCATGAGTATGCATCTATGGCCATTGACTTCTCTGAGAGCTGTGAGGAGAGACATGCTGGAACATGTTATGTTTATTTATTTGGCATGGACATCACAATTACATTGCATTGCAGATGCATTGCTTACAGTGTATTAGCACAAGTGCTAGTTTTTAACACCTGTCCAAAAGAAGACTTTTCTTAAATAAGCTAAAACCCAATCAAGTGAAAAATTATATAGTAATAGTTAACATAACCAGTAAGACCTCGCCCTAAAGGGCAAGGTTGCATGCATGCATCCGCCTGGGTAACGGAAGACTGCTGGAATGTCAAAACAGGTCAGCTCCATATATGGAGATCTATTAGTATGATTATTGTTCTATTGGTAACGTATGTTTGAGTGTCACAACCTCACACTTCGCGTCCGTTTGCGCACGCTGTCTCTGTTGTGTTCTCTCCCCAAGTTTTGCTGGAAATAAGTGGACTTGGCAATCCTGCCTGGAGTCAACCAGAGCCAGAGTTACTCAAACTCCGTTCACTTCATGGGGCCAGTCCAATGGCGGCTCTTCTACAGCCAAGGAGTCTCGGGAAAGCTTGCCAATGCAATCCAATCACGCATCGCCATCGCCTCCCGTTGAGATAGAGACGCCCCAGAGCCGGAAGAGTCCTTTATATGTCATGGGTAGCACGTGGCAGTGGGGACAGTGTCTTGAGTGTACAAGACACTGAAACAAAAAAAAAGTTTTAGGACCGTAGGCATAGAGTTCCAAAGGTTTGCCCCCTTTACTGACAAGGCAGACAGTCCGAATGAGTTCGTACACTTTGAAACAATATGGCCACCATTTTGTTGAAGCTTGTGTAGTTGCTCTATACCTGAGCTCTGAAGTTGATCAACCAGTCCACTTCTAAAAAATAGCATGATACAGTTCTTCAGAAGCCCAGCTCAATGATGTTAAAGCAGTTCCTGTCAGTGGCGCCATCAGGACATTATTTATTTTTATTTATTTATTTATTTATTTATTTATTTATTTATTTATTTATTTATTTATTTATTTATTTATTTATTTATTTATTTATTTATTTATTTATTTATTTATTTATTTATTTATTTATTTATTTATTTATTCATTTATTTTTGGGGGGGAGGGTCATGTCACAAAAGTTGACGTTATGGGAGCATGGCATGCATGGTGATATGGAGTGTTTTTATACAGTGTTGTAATGTAGACTAGAGCCCACTGGTGGGCCATGAGTATATTGCAAGTAGGGCCCCAAATATTTACCGAACCCCAAGATTTGAATGATAATTAATTAATTAAAAAAATAAGCAATAAAATGGAATACAATAGTAGTAAGGTACGTCTTGTCCCCCCCCCCCCCCCCCCCCCCCCACCCCAATTTTGAGAGTTTTAAGTGGGCCCTGATCCAGAAACGGTTGATGTAGACTGTAGAGGGCGCCTGAGGACTACAGGTGAAGTGTCTTTGTGTGTTCAGGCATGTTGTGTGTCCCTGGCAACGTGCGTGTTGTCTCCATGACAACGCGGGTGTTGTATGTTTGTTAATCAACGTTTCCTGAAGTGACTCATCTCACTTTCAGTGTGATTGACAGGCGTGTGTGCGTGCGTTGCATGTCAGGACCGTGTGTGTGTGTGTGTGTGTGTGCGTGCGTGCGCACGCGCGTGTGTCTACATGGGACCAGTACTCTGATTTAGTCACTACTTTTATGCAACACTATTGTCACACTGCTGTGCGATTGTGTTGTATGACAAAGTATATGTTTTAACCATTCACTGTCTGTTACTGTACTTTCTGTTTTCTATTATTGTGGGGAGAGCTTTCGCTGAAAATACAACACAAACACAAACTGAGACCCCCCACACAACAAATGCACGACGCACGTAAACTCGCGCACACACACACACACACAGACACACACACACTTCAACTTCATAGAACTTTATTTTTTCTTTCAGAAACGTCTTTATTGCAGTGGTTAAAAAGACTACAACACACACACACACACACAAATCGTGAAAAATGTTGACATTATAGCCTAATAATGACCCAATAATGCAAGTTATGATTAAACATATCCATTTTGGGCTACCTCCAAACAGACGAGGCCACAAATGTGTGAACTAAGTTACTTCCTCTCAGAGGATGTCAGATAAGATCCTATCTTGACTGAGTATGGTTTTATGAACAGCCAACGTAGACAGTGTGAGACACGATGGCCTAGATAGACAACACGATCAACTAGAAACAAGCAGAGCGAAGATTGACCGGTAGATTGAGAGCTTCGGCATCTATGGCTCCCCTTTTTTCCACAATGCTGCACTATTATATATTTGCAGCCAACGCAATAACGCTGAGTCCTGCTTCTCCCATTTTCTGGCTGATCTTCTGCTCCATCCTCGACCTCACTCGCTCACGAACAAGACCCCGAGATGCTTGAGCTCCTACACTTGAGTAGTATCTGAATCGAGTGCTTTCGCGCTGATCAGTGGTGTCCATCAGTGGTGAGATGTATCGTTAGGACTCCCATCTCTGCTGGACGAGCTCTGCAACACGTGTTGGCAGACGCTATTGTTCATAACTTCCATTTGAATAAGCTAGGCTGGTGCCCGAAGGGCCAAGCAAGTCAGCAACAACGATGCAAGTTGGCTATAGAGTGTCGCAGTCCCGCCCCTTTCATGACAACGCCAGGCCCAGGAAATGATTCCCAATGCATTTTTCCCATAGACATTTCTATTAGTATTTATTTAAAGACGGTTACGCCGCGGACAAAGCCAACTCGAGTCGTGACAACTCATGACAACAAACACAATATTTTGGACCAAACAAATAATTACAAAGAAGAAAAACAACAAAAACAGTGTTGTAACCTGCCGTTTTTTTCTTCTTTCTAATTATTTGTTCGGCCCAAAAAATGGTGTTTGTTGTCATGAGTTGTCACGACTCGAGTTGGCTTTGTCCGCGGCGTAAACGTCTTTAAATAAATACTTTTTGAAATGTCTATGAGGAAAATGAACGGAGAATCATTTCCTGGTAGGGGGCGGGACTGCGATGCTCTATACCTCAGGAATGTTGCATGTTTGGCCAAGCCTCAGGAACGATGCAAGTAGGGAACGTTGCTGATGTTGATAACGTTGCTAGGAGCATCTTCTAGGAGACAAAAATACAACCGCTGTTGTATTGTATAATAAAAATGTATTAACCCATTTAGGTCTGAGGCCTTCTAAAACCTAACCTAAGGTTTTCTGAAAACCTTCAAATTCGTATTAAAAAAATGAAAAAATAAATGATGTCGCTATATGAGACACAGAGGGCACAGCCGGCATTTAAGGTAAAACAACGTATCGGTTACACCAGGTCTAAATGGGTTCATGACAATAAGTTGCATAACGTTGTTAAGATAGTGTCTGCTCAGTGTAATTGATAGTTGGGAATGCATGTCCCACTCATTTATGCCATACCCGTCAGAGTACCTGTTGTACCCGCTGTCAGAGTACCCAGTGTGGTACCGACTGTGTGCCATACGACCGTTTGACCAAATATGGAGTTACGGGAAATCACTGATGTCATCAATAAAGTTCTGCTGACGTTGTGTTGATGGCGTACATGGGTGACAGACCTGCAGTGGTGGAAAGTACATTATACAACAGGTCGTTTCGAGGAAGCAATCTACGAGCACCACTCCACACCTAATCAAAACAAAGAATTCAGCTGCTCTGTTTTCCCAGAGCGCAGCAAACTCAGTGGCTAGGCTAGCTTTCTTATTGGGACATTTGTGGTCGTAGTGACTACATCTGTCATTAAAAAAATATGTTTTTTCAGCGATCTTCTTAGTTTTAAGGGTAACTGTTGTATAATTGCAATATTGCACTTGAGGGTGTTGTTTAACGTGATTACTGCCACTTCAGTGATGCTTGCGGAACTCGACTACGGCTCGTTCCTGACCGCATCACTATCGTGGCAATAATCACGTTAAACCACACCCTCTCGTGTAATATTGCTTACTGTACTTGAGTATTTCCAATTTCCATTACTTTAGTTGCAAATTACTTTTTTTAAATTATTATTACAAAAACGAAAATTGCAGATCTACAAGCTCACAATGTGTCGTGATGCGACGCATTATGAGCTTGTAGGTCTGCTATTTTCAAAAGATTTGTATACAATTTGAACTTGTGAAATGGGACATTCTGCATAATGATGAGTACTTTCTACTTTTGATACTTTAAGTACACCCCTTCGAGACTGGAGGAAAATGCATAAATGAATGTTCTATGTTCTACACATCGTCACATCCAACAAGTTAGCATCCAGGTTTACGCTGGACTTTTCTCTGTCCGATCAAGTTTTTATCGTACTACCCTAATTGAAAAGGGTTGCAAA
Organism: Electrona antarctica; assembly: GCF_951216825.1. Lineage (NCBI taxonomy): Eukaryota > Metazoa > Chordata > Actinopteri > Myctophiformes > Myctophidae > Electrona > Electrona antarctica. The sequence goes on from NC_136806.1 coordinate 50,625,654, forward strand.
GAGTATGCCCGTTTCTCCGTCTGCCTTCTACCAAACCACTCTGTTTGCTCCATGCACAAATACTAATGCCATAGGACATACAACACACTACAATTCATGCTACCACTAACACATCTGATGTTGCCATTAAGCCCATATATGGAGATCCCTGATGTCATCAATATTGGCCAGCAACTCCACATCTGACCTCAAACCCTTAGATATCCATATATGGATATATGTCAGAACCTGTTCTGAAATTCCATATGTTGATCCTTCCCCAACCATCCTTCCTCTTCGATGTCTCCCTTTTTTGAGTGGTGTAAACCACTCCTACAACTGGCTTTGTTAGTCTGTCTGTCTGTCTGTGCTCAAAAAATGAGCATGGTTGCTACGGTCACCCAGTTCAACCGGGTGTGATTTCATTACGTCCGACATTACGTCAGACCACAGCTGATCAGTCTATATAAGACCTTACACCACTCAGTTCACACGGGTTTGATTTTTTTTATAACTCTTTATTTTTTGAATTTTTGAATATGCAAGAGACACAAAAGACAAACAAGGCATACATTAAAACAAAAACATCAACAGAAGAAACAGTACAGCAACAAGCAACAACAATACATATTACAGACTTTTGGATTCATTGACAACCGGAAAGACACAGCCCATATTCACTCCATATCCGCCCCCCCAGCTAAATACTCTATCCATTTCTCCCATCTTCTTTCACCCAGCTCTTTTTGCAGTCTTAAAGAATAGGTCATCTGTTCTAGGAGATGTAGTTGTTTCACAATGTTGATAAATAGGTCAGCAGTAGCACAATTCTTTTGTAACCAATTTATTGTAATAGCTTTTTTGCTTGCTACAAGTAAAATCTTAAGTAAGTAGGAGTCATCCTGATTTAGCCCATCTGGGAGTTGTCCCAGGTACAAAGATGTGAATGTATCATCTATTCCAAAACCCATAATGTTTGAGATAAGTGTTGTCACTTCCTTCCAAAATGGTTGAATTACAGGACAAGACCAAAAGACATGTGCATGATCAACCACTGTATCTCCACATTCTCTCCAACAGTCCATATGGTTGCCAGTCTGTTTGGACTTCTGTTTTGGAGTAATAAAGAAGCAAATCTGTTTTTTCCAACAAAAGTCTCCCCAAATCAAGGAATTAGTGGTCGTTGATTGCGTTTTCCATGTATTCATCCATACTTCATCACTTATATCAATGCCCATCTCTTTTTCCCATCGCTCTTTCACATATATTGTAGAATCCTTTTTCAGCGACATAAGTCCATTATATAGTTTACTTACAAGACCCCTATTACTTCCTGAGCCATAAGCATTTGTAAATATAGTGATTAGACTTGTTGTAATACCTGGAGTAGACCCTTTTACCTTTTTACCAAAATAATCCCTTACCTGCAAGTATCTATAAAAGTCCTGGTTAGCCAACCCATATTTCTGCTTTAAGTTTTCAAAACTATCAATATCTCCATTTCTAATCATAGTACATATAGAGGTGATGCCATTGTGGTGCCATTGTTTGTACCTATTGTCTAATACTGCTGGTATGAAGTCAGGGTCATATGCTGGCCAACTTAAAAGTTTTGCCTCCCTCTGAAGATGGAAGCGTTTAACAACTTCCAGCCATATTTTGAACGATAAATTTACCCACTGACTCCTCGTCTGAAACAGTCCTTTCTCTCAGTGCAACCCAATAGTGACTGTATTGGTATATCCATCAGGGATAACTCTATGCTTTTCCATTTTGCAATGTAGGGTCGGTTACACCAATATACCAAGGGTCTTAGCTGAGCTGCTAGATAATAGTCCCTTAAAGATGGGAGAGACATGCCTCCTCTCTCTCGGGGCAGTTGTAAGGTAGAAAATGTCACCCTTGGCCTTTTTTTATCCCAAATAAAACGTGAGATATGTTTATTCCATTCCCTGAATTGTTTTAAAGGTATTTCCACTGGCAGTGACAAAAAAAGGTATAGTAATCTGGGTAAAATTACCATTTTGACTGCTCTTATTCTGCCACCTAAATCGAGAGGAAGCACGCTCCACCTGCCAAAATCATCATACATCTTTTCCGTTGCACCTTTGTAATTTACGTCAAACTATTGTGACAGGTCCTTGGGCAAATCCACACCTGATGTCTCCCTTTTGACTGATACCTGTCCATTCAAACTCTAGACTAAGTTATTAGTGCAGCCGCGCCCGGCAGCCAGCGAAAACTAGAGTTCTCAACAGGCCCGAAAAGTAAGGCACGGCCCATTATCAATCCCTGTACACATGTCCCCGCTACCACCCTTAGATCTCCATATATGGAGCTGACCTGTTCTGACATTCCATAATATGGAACATATTATGTTGATCTGACCTCATCAAACCCTGTACACTCAAGACATGCTCCTTATATGGCCAGTACAGAATTCATTCCATGTTGATCTGATCCCCCATGCCAAAGCGCCAGCGCTCGCCCAGCAGTCTGCCGTCAACGATGCGGATGCGTGCACGCAGGCGTCTTACTGGTATTGTAATGTAAAAACAAATTACAGTAAGGGTCAGTATTATGAGTTATTAAGGATTGTTAAAGTAAGCAGCGTTCATCCTCTCTATATATGCCACACACGCAATGGAAGTTCTTGACATTCAACTTCCCAGTAAATGACAACATTGACACGTCATCATACGTCACCAGATCATTTACTGCATTGTTTCTCGACTAGTGGTCGATAAAATGAAATACTAATCTTCACTTTCCTACATTACTAAATGCCTGGTCAGGGACCACAAGTTGAAAACCCATGATCTGATACAAAGATAACTAGAAGTGCACTATTCTGCCCGCATATCACCACCAGGCCGGGTTGGTTATCGAGGGCTTTGTTAGTTGTGGGGTGTAGCTGTCTAGCATGTGTGAACTTGCACCCCTATGGATGTAAGCACAATATCGCTTTTGGCTCTGTGCTTTTTATAGATTGACGATCGGCTATTTAACTCTTTGAGCGTTTCAAGGATTTCTATATAGTAGGTAGACTTCTCTATGGCCAGAATGGCGTTTTTGAATGATTTATTGAAAATTCTCTGTTGTGAATCTGTGACAACGAAAGACCTTCAGAGAAAGCTTGACTTGTCTGCTTCCAGGAAAAAAATGAACTGAGTTGATAAAATGTTTAGTTCTTGTGTTGGAAGCCATTTAAAAGAGCCTGCATTTACACTGTTTCTGTTTCTAGGACAACCAAAAAAAGTTATGCCCGGTTGAAGTTTTATTTTCTAAATAACTTTTTTTCTGCTGGGCATACATAGCCATGCAATATCTCATTTTAAAGGGTGAGTTGTCTAGTTCAATTAAAATAAAATAAAAAGTTTCTCACATGTACCACTGTAGATATTTTGCCATCTATAAATAGCATGGTCAGTCATGATCAATCTGACCTATCCAGCTAAAAGTCCCCATAGCTCTGAAATTGGAACATCATATAAACTCAATTCTTTTTTGGGGTAAAATTAGACATTCTAACGCACATTTTGATATATACCATGTTTACATAGTCTTACCAGTACCTTGTCTATTCATGCATGTATCTCAAAAACCTGTTATGAAGAAACACAGTTTTGATAAAAAACACATCCAAGGACATTGTTTTGATATGACTTGGTGCCCATGATATGTATCAAAATATAGACTTGAATGTATACTGTATTATAAAAAAGAAATTGAGTTATTACCATCTACCGTTACAGAGTAAATCACAGTTGAAACTTGCTTAGTCATATACAATAAACCTCACAATAGTGAACAAAATAGTCATGACAGGTCTAACTCATTGTAAAAGCGTCTTTTATTTTTTACGACTACTAACATAATAAAATGATAAATATTACAGAAAATAAATAGGCCTACATACAAAACAGTTACTCCTCCCCTAGCTCTGATCCATAGCTCTAAATGCGCATTTAGAGCTATGGATCAGAGCTACTCCTCCCAAATGTCCCCAAACCCAGTCCTTGACGGTGTGTGTGTGAGTTAACCTGACTCCGCCATATGGGGCAGCAGAGTGTACACTGTGTTCCCCCCTCCTGCTCCCATCTGGGAACTCTCAGGCAGACTTGATGCCCGGCCACAAAACGGCCTGGCCAATCAGCAGCAGCTTCTAGCAACATCTAGCAGCAGCTTCTAGCTTCTACTAGCTGCTGCTGATTGGCCAGGCCGTTTTGTGAGCAACTTCGCTTCTAGCTGCTGCTGATTGGCCAGGCCGTTTTGTGGCCGGGCATCAAGTCTGCCTGAGAGTTCCCAGATGGGAGCAGGAGGGGGGAACCCAGTGTACTCTCTGCTGTCCCATCTGGCGGAGTCAGGTTATGTGTGAGTAGGCTAAATAAAAAAAACACCCAAAAACTGCCCCCCCTGAAATGAATGAATGAATGAATCCGGTTCAGTGTCGGAGAACGCCATCGCAGTCTTGACTCTTCATCCTCCTCCTCCTCCTCCTCATCTGATGCCAGTTCTAAATATATAAAAAGAAATAAACATTTTAGCTGTAGTCAGTGCACGCTACTATTACATGGCGTTTTACCCGGCTGCTGGCGATCAATGATTTTATTGTGCAGTGTCTTTGTGGGCCGAGTCGTGGCATGACAAATACAAATAGATGCTTGTATAAGTAGTATCACGATAAAATAATATGGCAACGTTAGAATGAAACACCAATGAGTGATCGGTGGTAATGTAGCTAGCTGCCCAGGGTATATCCAGCACCATTGCGTCGCAATCATCCAGCAACATTGGTACTGGCTATTGCCCGGGCTTGTGGCCCGGCCAATAGCCAGTACCATTTGTGCAGTGTTTGTTAGCAACTACTACTAGCCAACAGCCAGTGGAATGTGGTGACGTGATGGTGCTGGATATACGCTGGGCAGCTACATTACACGCGATCACTCATTGGTGGTGTCATTCTAACGTCGCCATATTATTTTATCGTGATACTAATTATACAAACATCTATTTGTATGCCACGATGCCACGATTCGGCCCACAAAGACACAGTACAATACATTCATTTGATCAGATGTTTTTGTTAGCTACGTCGATCACCTATAGTACCGACCCTTGTTATATATTCTCCGACTATGCATGTCACGATGACTAAACCAGTTAGATCTATCCATATATGGTTCTACCACATCTATCTGATATCAGCACTAGGTCGGCTCGGGCCAAATATAGGGATCGTCTTACTAGACATGTCATATTAGGGCATTTTCGAATACAATAAAATTACCTTTTAGCGAAGGCATCAGCCTTGGTGGTAACTCCGGTGGGGAGAAGAAAAAACATTGCACACGTGTAATCCGCGAGGGTGGATGTTGCAGCCCGGCCAACGGTCTGGGACTGGAGAATGCCACTGGACACGGATGGATCATTTTTCAGATTGTTTTTTTTGCGGCGACTGCAAACCTGGCTGAAAAACTCTTCCTCCAGTGCCCACCTCGGAGGAGTCAACCAACCCCCCTGTTCACTGGGGGCTGGGCGTCAGTTTCCAATAGGAAAGCATACACGTGTGTCACGTGACACGGGAATTCTGGGAAATGTAGTTGATATTTATGCTCAATACTATATACAGAGGTGCGGACCGAATTAATATATTGGTATTAATAAAAAAAGAGAACTACGGAAAATCACGTACAGGGCAGAAAAGACTAATGCAAAACTCCACGTGTTTTCCAGTAGTAATCTGTCTAAGGGTTAAGAATATCCTAAGTATAACTGTGTGTGTGTGTGTGTGTGTGTGTGTGTGTGTGTGTGTGTGTGTGTGTGTGTGTGTGTGTGTGTGTGTGTGTGTGTGTGTGTGTGTGTGTGTGTGCGCGCGCCACCAGGAGGCCGACTTTTGAAAAACACATTTTTTTATATTACTCCTCCAGTTTCTGTCCAAAAATCCTGCAAATCGTTACACACTATCTCTATAGTCATGTGTTCAAGACGAGATCTGTCCAATATTTCATATTCCATCATAATTGGCTAACATTGGCTTTCAAAGTTTGCAGGATTGGCCCGTTTTGAACAAAACGCCTCAAATCATGAACGCAGCGAACAATTTACGTGAAATCTTTCACAGACTTTCCTACTAGGCTGAGGAATATATCCCACCCTTTTCACATTGGCCTGTTATAGCGCCACCAACAGGTGGATTTTTGCAAAACACATTTTTGGAACAATATGCCTCAAATCATCCAATTGCCATCAAAGGCATACGAACAAATGGCACCCTTTTCACATTGGCCTATTATAGCGCCACCAGGAGGCCACAACCTGACCTGCCCTGGTGGAGACCTGTGACCTGTGCACTTTTTCTATTTTCACTATAATTCAACTGAAATTAACTATTTGAACAATATTTTTTTCAATACAGCTATGAGTTTACAATTTTAAATGTATTTCTCGTGTACAATTATGACATTTAGACTATGTCATTTAAAACAACGGGGTCTAATCATACCTAAAGAGAGTCCGTTTTTATCCTCATGCTGAGTCAAGGTGAAGGTTCTGTAACAGAGAACCAAAACAAACTGTCCTAAATTGATTTTGAAAAGCGGTTTGTTTGAGTGCCATTTCCTGTTGCTCTCGTTAATGAGTTGCATATAACAAATGGAGTGCGGATACTGCATTAGAAAATGGAGCAGTCATTTAGAAGATTTGAGGGCTGTACAGTTTCAGTATGCAGCGTGATTTCTCATAACTCACTTAGTGTCAGTGAAGAAGGTGGAGTCGACCACACACTGCTTTAGGCAGTTGATAGAAGTGCTCATAAAGTGCTTTATGAAACAGTTGTGAGGGCAGCTTAATGGCTCAATAATAGTTATGATCCTTGTTTTCAGTCATGATTTGATGGTAAATGTGTTTGCATTTTCATACTAGCACATTTCCAGTACTCAACGCACTTTACAAAGTACTGTATGCCTCACATCCACACACCCAACGGTGGATGTAATTCAGTGATGACATTGTGTTGCTCAAGAGCATTGCGGCGGCGCCATCAAAACGGGAACCTCCCAGTTCCCAGAAGGCCGCTCCACTGTCTGCATGGCAGAAATAGCAGATCTACAAGCTTACAACACGAGTGACGTGTTGAAATGTTCCATTATTTAATGTATAAGCAGCAGCAGGTATACTGTAGATATACTGTCTGTAGCAGCTGTGTCAAAAGTGCAGAGAAGCCAGGAGGCGCACATTCAGCAAAAACACATCCTGTCTACTGTATTTACCTCTGTTGTTGACTCACAGCTCAAATTAAATTGATATTGTTTGAATAAGGCATCTGTATCCTTGAAATCGGACACCTAATTTGAATTTATCTCCCTAGTCAAACAGTAGTGTCTTGTTCATTATGTTACTATCAGTGGCTGTGTAATTGATAGAAAATAAATAAGTCATGTTCACATCATCAATCATTTTAAAGGGATATTTCACTTTAAAAAAAAAACTTTGGTCATTTTACACCCCAGACAGTTTTTTTAAGTTGCTTGATTCAGTATTTAGATATTTCATATTCATTTTATCTGCCCCGCCCCCTTCCTATACAAACCCATTATAACTTCAACCTCCATTTTAACCATGATAGATTCATCGAAAACACCTATACTTTTACTGGTGACTGATATTGTCCTTCTAATACGTCGGGGGGCTTTTTCATTTACTATTCTGGAAAGGCTCCTCCTCCAGGAGTCCACGAAGGAGACTAAAAAACAGTAAATGAAAAAACACGTATTAGAAGGACAATACCCGTCACCATGATTAAAATGGAGTTTGAAATTATAACAGGTTTGTATAGGAAGGGGGCGGGGCGGGGCAGTTAAATTAATACTGAATCGAGCAAAAAACTGTCTGGGGTGTTCACATCAGCCCAAGTAGACGTTAAAATGAGAGTTTTTTTTAAGTGAAATATCCCTTGTACTCCCGTTTAATTCATTTTCGTCCATGAACACAGGCTTTGATCTGAAATCGTAGTTGATACAGAGGCATGGTAATCCACACGGCAGTAAAAAAACATTTAGCCTCCCATAATACTGAGGATGGCTGTTTTATATTATAAATGTAGCCTATAAATGTACTGCCCAGCCCCAAGCCCGACAAATATAGGACAATTTCGTCCCAGCCCGACAGGGCTAAAACAGAATGTTCTGGCAATAGCGTTTTCCCCGACTTCCGCTCAAAGTGGCTACTGGCCAATCACAGCACGTCCTTGCACAACCCATACGATGATGTCACGCGCATAGCCTCTATTGAGTGTTTGTTTAGTACCAGGGTCTCCCTGTCTCTCCAGTTCCAGGTGGGCTGCCAATTTAATCCAATCATATCATCGGTATCCCATCCTGAAAATGTATTTTCTGTTCACTAACGAGCTGGAGAGACTGAACAAACATATTGCTTTATTGATTATTTTATTGCTACTACTATAAATGTGCAGAAAGATATTTTAGCGTGTACTGTATATTGCTGAGGACCCAAGGGAGTGCTGGGGTGCTGGGGTTGAGTCGCTCAGATAGGTGGTTACTGGTTGTACAGAACTGGGTGCATATCCCAACTTGCATCGTTCCTGACTCTAGTAACAAGGAAAGCACTTTCCCCGTTTTAATAATGTGTAGCAGTCAGTCAGTCCCTAGCAGACAGCAGATAAACCAGTCAGACAGGCGCAGTCATGCTGGTAACTTAGTAGTACAGTGTGTATACAGTATGAATCCAGTTTTCAGTTGGACTTAATCCAGAAGGCTCATCTCGATGGAGCAGTGGTAAGCGGTATAAAGCGTATCCTTGTATGTATTTAACCACTTTAGATCAGCTGAGCTATTAATCAGACAGAGTTTCGCAGAGCAGAGCCGGCTGAGTGGCTAGGCTAGCAGTTTGCATGGGATATTTGCGGTCGTAGTGGCCGTAGTTTAGGGTAACTGTTGTATAATCTCAATGTACTCGAGGGTGTGCTTTACCTAGATTATTGGCACTTCAGTGCTAAAGCCTTGTTCTTGACACCATCACTGGCGTGCCAATAACCACAATAAAGCACACCCTCTCGTGTAGTATTGCTTAATAATTGTACCGAATGTTGGCCCCAGAATAGATAATTCCTAGTGTTCATGTCATTGGCCTCTGGCGTCTGGGAAAAATGCGAGGCTCTGTGCGAACATATATGGAGTCCATGTATCTGCCCCATAAAGTAGGGTAGATACACAGTAACACATACAGCATTGTGCTGACCTTCAGATTGCACAACCATCAGCATACTGCAGCCCACAGATTTGGCAGGTCTTTGTCCTGGTGTGGAGTTCTCCTGTGAGGACTCTGGCTTTCATCCCGTCGTGCAGTTGCTGCAGGACAGAAAGGAAATTGGGTGGTACCCCAAGTTTGGATAGTTGTTTCCAGAGCATTTCTCGATTGATGGTGTCAAAGGCTTTGTTGAGGTCAATGACGGCTATGTGTAGGTCTTTGCGCTGCTCTCTGCTCTTCTCCAGTAACTGCCTTTATAGGACAAAGACCATGTCGGTGGTGGATCTGCTCTTCCTGAAGCCACATTGTGTCTCCGGGAGAGCAGCTTCTGAGATGTGCTCCACCAGCCGTTTGAGCATGATTTTTGCCAGCACTTTCCCTGCGATGGAGAGGAGATATATTCCATGGCTGTTCCCACATACCGCTCTGTCACGTTTTTATAGATGACCACAATGTTGGCATCCTTCCAATCCTGTGGGATGATTTCATGTTCCCAGATGTTACAGATCAGGAGGTGTAGGCGGCGCTTGAGGAGGAGGAGCCCCACCGACTTCAAATTTGAGACGCGCGCTCCACACCCGGTCGGACCCACGGTTGTGGGTTGTGCCCGCGTCTCTGGACAGGGCCCCTGTCCATGCTCCATATATGGAGCTGGCCTGTTCTGACATCACAACACTCCATATTTGGGCATGCCTGACACAGAACATATATAGGAATAAAAGAACACAGAGAGACAGATGCAGAAATCTCCATATATATGGGCATTAAAGGGACACAGACAGATGGGTACAACGGGTATTGCATAGCCGGGTGGGGCATGGATCTCCAACTTCCACCGTTACCGACTCGGTGCTCTACAGCCAGGCACCGGTCTAGTCCTTTATAATGGAAGATGTCAGGGCGTTCCACATTCTGGTGGCAGAGGCAGTGTATAGTAGAATGAATGTTTGTGCTAAAATCGGGGGCTACGAGAATTTCTCCTGTGGGATTAATTCAGATCTGTCTCTGTCTATCTATCCATGCTATCTAATCACATGATCTAAGAGGGGGGCGGATCAAGAACAGAAAATAATACTCTCTCTCACTCTGACAGTCCTACTTTTATCGCTTTATCATTATCAACCACCTGCTGCTGCTGCAGTTCTCAGACACACACACACACACACACACACACACACACACACACACACACACACACACACACCCTCAGAGCGGATACACTCGCTTTGAAAAGCATCCTGCCTGTCCTGCCCTGCCTTTTCTTCCCTGACCCACACAGAGCAACATCATAAGGCTGCACATGAACGGTAAGAAATGTGCTGCATGCATACTTTCTTTTTTACAATCTCACGATTATTGTTTCATTCATACAAAAATAATGAAGGAATGTGACATGCAACACTGTTGAAGGAGGAAATGAGGCTTGCACAGCCAAAACGAGATGATGTTTTACATGAATTGAAACATTTTCATCTAAAATGCATCACCAAGTCAAAGCAAGCGTTTCAGAACGTCAAATATTTGTTGGAGATTATTTATTGATTAATGGTTATATGATTTAACATGCAATTAAGTGTAAAATTACTGATTACAGAAAACAGATTACAATGACAGTCAAAAATATAAGTTTTGGATCTGAGCCATGCTGGAATGTTGCAAGAGTCAGTCTCTCTTGCACAAACCGGAATATTTTGTTTAATAATTATGTTTTATCATGGCAATGAACCATGAAAAGACGTTCTGACATCTTTCATTTTCATGCTTCTGCACCGTGGTCAGCACCGCTGCAATGTTGGTGTGTGGCGTGCGCCCTCTGCTTGTTTAATGCCAATGAACCGGGGACCCCATGTAATTCCGACGGAGCATTAGTCCGACATGCATCCGTTTGAGGTGGGTTGTCGTTTGTCGGACCAATGACTAGTCTGAACAATGTACTGCCCCAATCTTTCCACAATGGCCTGTTATAGCGCCACCATTAGGCCGGTCAAATGGAAGGACATGGAATGCCGCAGCCGCACACTCGCAAAACTGATTTAGTTGAAACTCCGGGATCTATGATATGGTGCTTCCCCAACTTCCCCCATAAAATGTGTTATTTGATTCGTGGCTCTGATAGTAAGTTTTTCTTCGCATCAGGATGCCTTGTAAGCTTGTAGGTTGGCTATTGCCGAATAGCCGCTTTTTTTTATTGGGCTTAAATGTTACATTTTGCCGTGGGGCTCCCTGGAACCCCCTCAAGGGCTAATCATCCTGGCACTTTCCCTTTTTATATTTGTGTATGTTTTATTCATTTATTGTATTGTTTTTTATACTCTGCTAAACAAAATGAGATAAAATCAGTCTTGACTAAATCAGTTTTGACTAAATATGAAAGAGAGAACGGAACGACGGAGGTACATTACAAAGTGTCAGACATATCAGTCTTAGAGCAGCGAAGATGGAGGGGACGACCTGAGGGGGGGGGGGGGGGTGGTTGTGTGTGTGTGTGTGTGTGTGTGTGTGTGTGTGTGTGTGTATGTGTGTGTGTGTGTGTGTGTGTGGTACCTTATCTACCTTGTCTCATTCTCTCTCTTTCACTTTCGCAAGTATTAATATACCTTGTTGTGTGGAAATAATAATTAAAAAAAGTCCCCCCATTCTGTGTTTCCTAGAACTGGAGTTCTGGAATGTGTTACAAAAAGAATCATTAACATGGTGAATCACATCTTGATGATGTCATCAAGATGTGTTTCACCATGTTAATGATTCTTTTCAGACCTCCAGTTCTAGGAAACACAGAATGGGGGTACTTTTTTATTATTTCCACACAACAGCTCTAAGGTATATTATTGACATAGTAAAATGTTGAAAATGAGTGGAATGCCCCTTAAGTGTCTTTAATATCAATCCTGCACTGTACAGTGTCCTTGTGTGCTCTGTAGTTTGCTGTCCAGAAGCTGTGTGTTCATTGTCACCTTCAGCTTGGCTTACCTCGGTTGACTCAGTTGTTGTTGTGTCTGATGGATGAGGTAGCCTGTCTAACAGTTTATCTGCTGTTAATGTTTCAACAAAAACCTTTTCAGAGATGTTGCGCTTTACAGGGCAGTGAAACACCAGCTGGGGGAAATCACGGGCCAACCGCCTTTTCAGTTTATCCTGCCTGCAAAATAAAATTATAGAGAAAGATGAGCACAAGTGTATAAATAAAGGGATTTCTTTTTCACAATGAGAACCATCCATCGATCCATCTACAACCACGTATCCGTAGTCGGGTCGCGGTGAACAATGCAACCGTGTTGCCGTTTTGAATGATGCGAGACAAAATAGTTCTCGGGTTTGGTGTTTTTATTTGTTTCCTCTTTTATTTCTCTTTTTTTTTTCTCAGTCTGTGTTTTTCAAAGGGAGTTGGGGAGGCAGCTGCCTTCCTTGCCTCTATTGTAATTTGTAAATGCCTCTGGTCTGCTATAAACGCAACACGAGATGGCATAAACACAACACAAGATATCTGTTTAGACAAATACCAAATACCTCCCCTTCTACTTCTTCCCCAGTTGTCAACACTTGACTTGAAATGAAATACTTGCCATGGTTGCAAAGGTACTATTAATTGATTGCTTGCGGCCCGTGGTGGGAGTTCTGGTCTTGTTTTGGTGAATATTAAGTTGTTTCAGTTATTCGGTGGGGGCCACGCATAAAAATAATGAATCCACAAAACTAGTGTCATTTGTATTGTTGACCTATTTCTAACATATAGAGCAACTTTCCTTCAACTTTGACCCCTCTGTCACATGGAACTATAGGTTTTGTGCTGCTGCTGGTGTAGTGATACTGGACACAAAAATGGTAATGTGACAGGGGGGTCAAAGTTGAACGAAAGTTGCTCTATATGGTAGAAATAGATCAACAATACAAATTACGCTAATTTTATTTTTAATGCTTGGCCCCAGACCCCCACCAAATGCTCGGAACTACTTAATATTCACCAAAACCAGACCAGAACTCCCACCACGGGGCTCAGGCAATCAATTATTACCTTTGCAACCATAATAGTAATGGCAAGTATTTCCTACAGCTTTAAGTCCAAAACTCTGAACTCTAACCCTTTTATTTAAAGGACCACTTTTGCCATTTTCAACCCATCTTCATAATAATTGGTCCTACTCATAAGATGTCACCATTTCAGTCTACTAAGTTTCTCCTCCAGCGTGCTAAGGGACCGGTCGAAATTTATATAGAGCGTCGCAGTCCCGCCTCCTACCCTGGACCAGGAAATGAAACCCAATGCATTATTCTCATAGACATTTCTTAAAGTATTTATTTAAAGACGGTTACGCCGCGGACAAAGCCAACTCGAGTCGTGACAACTCATGACAACACAAACAATATTTTGGACCAAACAAATAATTACAAAGAAGAAAAACAACAACAAAAGTGTTGTAACCTGCCGTTTTTTTCTTCTTTCTAATTATTTGTTTGGTCCAAAATATTGTTTGTGTTGTCATGAGTTGTCACGACTCGAGTTGGCTTTGTCCGCGGCGTAACCGTCTTTAAATAAATACTTTAAGAAATGTCTATGAGAATAATGCATTGGGTTTCATTTCCTGGTCCAGGGTAGGAGGCGGGACTGCGACGCTCTATAGGGGTACCCCTGGAGGAAATGTATGTGTCCTGATATAAAATAACATCACCCTCCCTGTGAATGAAAATAAAAATCCAGTCCCCTCCCCAGGTGATTAAACAAAAAGGAATCACCCTCCCCTATTAATTAATATCACATTTACCTGAGTATTATTTATTCCTAACTTTAATCTGGTAATCTGCTTTAATATAAAAATCGCAGAAAAAAACTCCACTGTGAGGCTTGAACTCACTGCCAAAGTGGACAATGGTCTCGTAGTCTACCGCCTAACACAGTAAGCTATTGAAAAGTGGGGGTTGAAGTGTGTACTTACACACTTGGATAGGCCAAGCACAATGATTGACGGAGAACAATGAAAACCGGTCCTGTTGGGAAGAACCAAGTGAAAGCAACAGAGGGGTATCGTTGACCAAAGTTGTACTTTAATTCAGAAAAGCTGTAGTATTAGATATATATATAAAACCCTGACTATTTTATTATCAAAATTGGATCACCCTCCCTTGGACTCGAAATAAGATTAGCTCACCCTCCCTCTGACTAAAATTAATAAGACATGGCCCTCCCCTATTTTCCTCCAGGGCCCCCTTTTCTAAATTTCGACTGGTCCCTAACCTTCCAGGAAGGAAATCAAGGCTGTCGTTTCTATTATCTTGTTATTATCCCCATGTAGATGATGATGGCAGAGAACGGCTCCGCCGTACCATGTGAGTCCATCGACGACTTCCGTAACTCCGTCTACTCCACGGTCTACTCCGTCATCACCATACTGGGCCTGTCCGGGAACGGCTTCGCCCTGGTGGTCCTGATCCGGACCTATCAGCAGAACTCTCCCTTCCACGTGTACATGCTCAACCTGGCTGTGTCCGACCTGCTGTGCGTGAGCACGCTGCCGCTGCGCGTCATCTACTACGTCAACAAGGGACAGTGGAACCTGGGCGACTTCCTCTGTCGGATCAGGTCAGTGTACTAACGGTAAATGGTCAAGGGTGGAATGTAACTAAACGATACGTAGCTTGCAGAGTTAGTTCAGTCAGATCAGATACTCGAGCGGCTTCATGCTATGCTCAAGGGCGCATACATATACTCATACTCGAGGGGTTAATATGCTGCATTACTATGTGGGTGTATAGTATTCAGTGTTTGCAAGACCCACATGTCATACGCTGACGTGGCAGTCAGCTGACCAATTGGGCGGGGTATACAAGCTCACCTAGACTGCATGCTTTCTTCCTGCCTTCTAGTTCCTGGTTGTTATGTGATGTTTGCTCCCACCGCCACCCCAGCACCACCGGCGGGCTCTTTTTGTTCCCCATGGGGGGGTTGCTATTGTATATCTATCTCCCTGCTCATAATGTTTAATGATGGTGTTTAATTGTGCCGAGCAGGGAGAAAAAGGTAGCAGAGCCGAACCCAAGATAAAATATTATATGCACACTTGTATTCTCATTCTGTAGAAAATATCGGTTAAATCTATTTGTGAGTTATCTGACTGAAATTAATTTCCTTTTCTTTCTTTTTTTTTTCTTTTTTTTTTTTGTAACTTTTTTTTCACCCAGAGTTAATTGTCTATAAAATCTGTAATCCTGGGCGCTACACTCCCTCTGCCAACCTGGGGAGAGCAATGGACTGACCTCATGCTTCTCAATGCAGCACACGTTGTGAGCTTGTAGATCTAGAGATTGTTTGGCTACGGCTCGGAGGTGTCATATTGATAATGGTTGCAATAAAGTTGGAGAAGCACGGCTGTGAACAAATAAGGGCGTCTGGTACTGGGAGATTGCAGGTGGTTTCATATTGATAATGGTTACCATAAAGTTGATGGCCCTGCAGAGGTGGCCAGCAGGAGAAGGAATCAAATCAACAGTTATTTATATAGCACATTTTAAAGTGCTTCACAAGAAAATTAAAATCAAAGCAAATTACATCAAGCAGAACAAAGGAATTACATAGCATTAGAACCAACATGAGTCATGGACAACAGGAATAAATACATAAACAAATTAAAATCACATAACATTAAAAGCCAGGGGGAAAAAAAGTGTGTTTTAATAGGAAAGAACGGGGAAGGAACTAGAAGCTTATATAATTTATTCTGGGAAATGCCATATCAGGGGCCCCAATGAGGGGCATTAATTAATCAGTTTCCAAATCCGCCGATTATAATGGGCATGACTATAAAGAAAATGATTACAAAAGTATGAGCTGTTACGATTGGTATATGAGGCTGTGATTGGCTCCGCATATTTCAGAGCATTGTCCATAAAATACCCCTGGTCGTGATGTAGGGAAGGTTCTGTTTTAGAACTGCGTTTATTTTTACGCCCAGGGCTGGGACATTTCTTTTGGGTCTTGAGCTAAAAAGTTTGTGAACCACAGGAGTCTGCCATGACAATAGTCACTCCAGCGACCATGAGTGTGCCACAGCAGGCACTCCGTTTCTCCAATACGCACCACACTTGGCACAAACACTGTTCAGGGGCCTGCCGAGAGAATAGACAAATAGTCAAAACAAACGTAAATTGCACAAATACTGTATGGGGCACTACAGCAGTGTTACAGCAGTGTTTAACACTTGGCCATGTGTTAAACATCATGGCCATGATCGCCGACAGGCATTATTCAGACACTCTACCCAAAGCCTAAACCTCACAGGAAACCACGGGTTAGTTGTAACCGGCCGCGCATGTCGGGAGCGACGGTGTTGTCGGACTAATGCCTGTCGGACTGTTGGTATGTCTAACCAAACGCATGCACCCCAGTGACCATTGCCGTCATCAGTGCAATATAGGACTAGATTTAAAGGCCTTAAAATCTAGTTAATATTATAAATGTTTTATTTTTTTTTAACATTTTTTGTCAAATACACGACAAGACAACAATACAAGACATCAAATGACAGAAAAGTAAGCTTAACACTACATACAAAAGACACACACACACACACACACACACACACACACACACACACACACACACACACAGAAGAAAAACAAGGGAACACATGGGTGGGATCGATGACCATCAGAGAGCAGGGATAGTTACAGTTACTTACATCTCATTGAGTCATCTCTTGAAACATGGAGAAGTTGGAGACTTTATCAGTATACATTTTTTGGCAGCAACCAAACCATACATGCGTTAAGAATCTGTTTTTGGTGGGAAGGAAGAGCCCTTGTCTCATCAGAGCAAACAACTGAATATCCCTTTCCAGTTGTCTGGAGAACCAATTAAATATATTTCCCCAGAAATTGTTTTTTACTGAACACTGCCAGAAACTATGTGACACAGAACCCTCTGCGATACCACATCTATCACACATATGTGACTGTTGGGTACATTTGACTAAGTTTAGATTTGGAGCAATACAATCTGTGCAATTCTTTAAATTTTATTATATTAGTTTTTATTAGGTTTTTTATAGACACGACAAACAAGACAATACATAACAATGACACATACACCAGACTGGGCAATGTACAGTATATAAAACGAGTGGCGGACCTATTGTGATGAGATAGCATATAGTAAGGGCATTTTATCAGGTATTTGACCAATCTGGGAACTAAATCGTTACCAAGAAATTTCTTCACCAATGTGTTTCTAAAGGTGTCTAATAACATATACTAAAAGTTTGAAATTCAACTCCTGTGGGAAATTGAGACCTATTGTGATGAGATAGCATATAGTAAGGGCATTTTATCAGGTATTTGACCAATCTGGGAACTAAATCGTTACCAAGAAATTTCTTCACCAATGTGTTTCTAAAGGTGTCTAATAACATATACTAAAAGTTTGAAATTCAACTCCTGTGGGAAATTGAGACCTATTGTGATGAGATAGCATATAGTAAGGGGCGGGCATTTTATCAGGTATTTGACCAATCTGGGAACTAAATCGTTACCAAGAAATTTCTTCACCAATGTGTTTCTAAAGGTGTCTAATAACATATACTAAAAGTTTGAAATTCAACTCCTGTGGGAAATTGAGTTATTAGCATAATATGTGACCATACCCATAACATCCTATATAAGGCAAAAAAGTCCAAAGTAGCATGTGACATATGAAACTAGGGGGTTTTCATGATTCTGAATCCATTCCAAGCATTAGTTTTGCACAAAAAACACTCCTTGGGCTAAATTAGGCCATATCCACTTGACCAAATGTGCTGACCTCATCACGTTTGTGAGGCCGTTTTCCTCCCAAGGAGTGTTTTTTGTGCAAAACTAATGCTTGGAATGGATTCAGAATCATGAAAACCCCCTAGTTTCATATGTCACATGCTACTTAAAGAATGATGAAATTTGGACTTTTTTGCCTTATATAGGATGTTGTGGGTATGGTCCAAGGGGGCAGTGAGGCTATTCAACGTTGAAGCTCTGGGTCCTAGTGGTAGGAGGAGGGACTACAGGCGGACCCGTGGATTCATGACCGGGAAACGTGCAGCTGGGCTTTAACGTTGAGCGCTCGGTTGCCCTACGTCACTCAGGACCTCAAAGTTGAGGTCTGGGGAGGGACTTCCGGCAGTCTTCCGGGTGCTTCAAAACGCCACTGAGCAACTTCCACTGACATGAATAGCTGGGGGGGCGGAGCTTCGCGCCAGTTCAGTCTCTATTATATATATACTCTATGGTATGGTCACATATTATGCTAATAACTCAATTTCCCACGGGAGTTGAATTTCAAACTTTTAGTACATGTTATTAGACACCTTTAGAAACACATTGGTGAAGAAATTTCTTGGTAACGATTTAGTTCCCAGATTTTCATAGATTTCTCTTACTAATAGGCCTCTGAGCACAACAATCATGAAACATCAACAAAAGCACAGCAGCAGGGCATGCAGAGCAGCAGCCATACAGAACATAAACATCAACAAGAGCACAGCAGCAGGGCAAACAGGCTAGCAGT
The DNA here is from genome assembly GCF_951216825.1 of Electrona antarctica. Taxonomy (NCBI): domain Eukaryota; kingdom Metazoa; phylum Chordata; class Actinopteri; order Myctophiformes; family Myctophidae; genus Electrona; species Electrona antarctica. The sequence continues at coordinate 50,644,426 of NC_136806.1, forward strand.
TACACAGTGGAATCAGGGTGAGCTGTAATCGGGCCCCATACAGTATATATTCAAATGTTGCTAGACTGTCCTGGCCATTGCAACGCAACCTCTCCAAATGTATCAAAGATACAAATTCATTAAGCCTTTTAATGAAACATGGTACAGTGGGTGTCTTCCACTCAGTTAAGATAATTATTTTGGCTACTAATGTGCCGAGCATGAGCGTCTGCTGTATAGTATATGGCAGCGCGAGGGAGGCGTCGGAGCATCCGAACAGGGCAGCTAGAACAATATTAATACGGTATACTTTGCTGTATATTTTGCTGTACCATGCAAAAATATTTTGCCAAAACAAAACCATTTTTGGGCAGGACCAGAAGGTGTGGCCCTTGGAGATATTGCATCTACCACAGATATCGGAAACAGCTGGGTACATTTTGTTCATTCTGACCTTTGCGTAATGTAATCTATGGATGACTTTAATCTGGATAAAGGAAAGGGGAAAGGAACTGGTTGGAATAACGTGCTCCATCCACGCGCTACGTCCAACCAGGGAGGAGCAACTCAGGCATGAAGGAAGCATGAGTTCAAGTCCGTTGCTCTCCCCATGTCCCCCATATATGGGGACTAGGTTGGCGGAGGGTGTGTACTGTGTAGAGCCCAGGATCACATTAGATAATTGACACAGGGGTGAAAAATGGGTTACAAAATCGTGGGATAAAAAAAAAGGAATAGACAGTTTGGAGAACATTGATATCAATTTGGAGATAAGTTGTTTGGAGTTGTTTCAATAACGCATATAAACAGTGTTCCTGAGGTAGATTTTGAAAATTATTAAATTGATGTCTGACTTGTAAATAATGAAAAAAGTGTATATTTAGAATTGATAGCAGCTCTGAATACTAGACAGGCCCTCCTCCCACAACTCATCTGATATTGCAATGCCCAACTCCTCAGCCCATGCATCTCTGAGTTGACCAGAGTCCACCGACGCCCCAAAGGCAGCAACAAAGCCAGAAACTAAATGTTTAGAGTTGGGATGTGTGAGCATTAGGTCAACCTGTGGCCCTTGGGTTTGACTGTACATTCTGGGATATGTTCACTCACAAAATGCCTAATTTGGAGGAACCGGAAGAAATGTGCTTGAGGAATATGATATTTAGTCTGCAATTGAGCTAAAGATGCCACTTCGTTCTCTATGTAAAGATCTCCACGTAGCTCAGTCCCCTATAATCTGAAAATACGCCATTTTTCAGGTTTGAATAATAGATTGTGCTATAGGTGTATACATAAATATTAGCCAGAGTAAAACACTTTCTAATCTGGTTCAGAATCTTCGGGGAGTTCCTAAGAACAAAATTATGATCTAACAGTTTACGTGAAGGCTGTACTCTGGAGAAAAGCAGAGATGGGAGTGAGGTTTCTGAGACTGCCATGTATTCTATCTTTAACCAGAGGGGGGCGGCAGAGGACCAGTGAAAGGAAGAAAGCCCTACTGCCAATCTAAGCTATAAAAAAGGGGGTCATCCAAATGACATTAAACATTGAGTATTATATAAATTGTGGATCATGGTAAATTCAGGGGTTGAACGTTGGGGTACCATTGAAAACCTATATAAGGCCATATAGCCATTTGCAGTCCTTCAGCTAAAAACGTCCATAGCTGTTGTTACTAATGTGATGAGGTCATGACATTTGGGCAAGTGACTATTGCCGAATTTAGCCCATGCAGTGATTTTCGTGCAAAACTAATGCTTGGAATGGATTCAGAATCCATTGCCTTATATGTTTTTAATGGTACCCCAACTTTCAACCCACTGAATTTATTTACCCACTTCAGCCTGTGTGTGTGTGTGTGTGTGTGTGTGTGTGTGTGTGTGTGTGTGTGTGTGTGTGTGTGTGTGTGTGTGTGTGTGTGTGTGTGTGTGTGTGTGTGTGTACGTACTTTTGTACTGCAGTATTACTTTTTTTTTTTTTGGACTAAGAAGCCATTTTGGTTCCAGTTGGCACCTTGTAATGTTTCTGTGCGTGTCTCTCTCCACGACACGCAGCTCCTATGCCCTCTACGTGAACCTCTACTGCAGCATCTTCTTCATGGCTGCCATGTCCGTCACGCGCTTCGTGGCCATCGTGTTCCCAGTGCAGAACCTGCGCCTAGTGACACAGTGCCGCGCACGGCTGGTGTGTGCCGCCATCTGGGTGTTCATCTGCGCCAGCGCCTCGCCCTTCCTGATAAGAGGACAACACGTGGACCCCCACACCAACAAGACCAAGTGCTTCGAGCCGCCCACGCCGGGCAAACAGATCGACAAGCTGGTGAGTGGTGACTGATTGATTGATGTTTTTTTTTTATATAATATCGTCGTTGTCGGGTGGAAACCGGGCTTTGAGGGTATTGCAAGGCGCCCCCCGAATCATTGGCAAACACCATCCTTAATTCTAGGCCAAATACGTTTTTGACTTGTTTTAACAAATAGCCATCCAGGCCAAAGACGTCTTTAACGTCTTTTTTTTTAACATTGAAAAAAAAAGAAGAAAAGAATCTATTACTTTTTTTTAATCCTAAAAAAAAAAAAAAATGTCGGCCTGTGCTAACTATTGCTACTGCAATTTAGCTATGAATGAGTTAAGATATGTGGTATATGTGGTGCTAAGCTGAAAACCAGGTATACTTAATACTTTCCCCGAAAAACGTAACCTACGTTAATCATTAGTCTCGGCAAGCGCAAATAAACGTAAGTTACGTTTATATGTTTATACGTTATATAAAGGTTTTGTTCCGATCTAGTCGAAAGGCTTCTCACATTAGCTTCGGATGGCTATCTGTTGTTATAGCCATGACACTGCATAGCGGTCGCTGTAATGGCGCCGGCCTGTACTTCTCATCGGCTAGTGAGAGATCAACACCTAATCCGACAACACACACAACATCCGGTTCCGGTCGCCGTGTTTTGGATCTTCAAAATAATGGTTGAACGGGGGATATCCTGGCATATAGTAATCATTCTTTAATTAATCCTGGTTAATGAACTGGCCACATAAAAACATAATGTTAACACTTTCTGTACACCTTTTTTTGAAAAAGATATTCCTCTTAGTATAATCATAGGACCTGATGGTCATGTTTTAGGATGGAAAAATGCACTCCATCTTTAATTGTATGCAGATGATGCTGAACTACTTCTCTCTGGTGGTGGGCTTCATCCTTCCCTTCCTGGTCATCCTGCTGTGCTATGCGGGCATCATCCGCGTGCTGCTGTTGCGCGGCAGCGGCGTGTCGCCGATGTCGCGCAGGCAGAGCAGCGCCGGCGCCAAGGCCATCCGCATGATCGCCATTGTCACGCTGACCTTCCTGGTCAGCTTCCTGCCGTACCACATCCAGCGCAGCCTTCACATCAACTTCCTGGCGAGGGACGGCACCAGCTGTGCCGAGAAGGTAGCACACTAGAGCGTCGCAGTTCCGCCCCTTTCATGACGACGAGCGGCCCAAAAGAGAATCCCATTAATTTTGAATGGGAAATTTTGACCTGTAAGCCTCGGACAAAGCCAACTCGGATGGTGACAAATCATGACAATGAACAAAAACTTTTGGGCCGATCAAATCATTAGAAAGAAGAAAAACAACAAATAATATGTTGTACCCTTTTTTTTCTTCTTTCTAACTATTTGTTCGGCCCAAAAAACTGTGTTTATTGTCATGGTTTGTCATGATCCGAGTTGGCTTTGTCCGAGGCTTTAAAGGTCTTTAAATAAATACTTTCTGAAACATCTATGGGAAAAATGAATTGGAAATTCTCTTCCGGGCTGCTCGTCGGGACTGTGATGCTCTGTTAGCCAGTGCTATACTTGTTTTTGTTACGAGAGTATTTCCATGTTTCAATACTTTTTACTACAAACTACTACAAAGTTACATGTTGGTACTTTGTAGATGTAGATTATTCCAGATTATACTTCATAGTTGTCGTATTGAAAACACGCGTTAACAACAATGATGGTAGTGCTGTCAAACAAGTCTATGAAGCTATCTATGAAATCTATGAAAATGTTTAATCTGCAACACAGATTTTATTTTATACAACATGCCACGTCTTCATCTCTCTCTCTTGGCTAATGGGTCCTTCGCTTGAAAAACTTTGAAGACCCCATATCTAAAAGCACTTGTACCTCCTCCAACTGGCAGGTGGCTATGCAGAAGTCTGTGGTGGTGACGCTGTGCCTGGCCGCGGCCAACTCCTGCTTCGACCCGCTGCTCTACTTCTTCTCCGGGGAAGGATTCCGCACTCGCCTGACCTCCATGCGTCGCTCCAGCAAAGCCATGGCACCTCGGCACAGCGCGGATGCGGTGCAGCGTTCAGTCTCGCAAGAACAAGAACAGCTGAAGGCCTGAGACCACATAACCTCGCGCCACCAGGCTTTCCACTTAGACCACGCAAGGATGTGGGGATGGGGGATCGGGAGTCTATTGGTCATGCAGAGACATTTTGGACATGGCTTTTACATTGCTAGAAGAAGACAGGCAGCAGGAAGTAAGTCAGTCACATGCAGTTCAGGGACCCCAACACGACGGAACACCCAAATATTTGTTTTTCTGAGCCACAAGAAAGGAGCTAAATTCACATGAGAAATTTTATTGAATTAAATAATATAATAATAATAATAATATAATTTTTAACTTTAATTAATTTCACCTCCAACACTTTTCCTATTCACACGTAGTACTGTAGCAGGCTAGTCACGCAGGGGTTCCCAAACTGTGGTGCGCGAACGCCCTCTAGGGGTGTGCGTGACATGAAAAGGGTAATGGCGGTTTTATGGTGTTATTTAGCACAAATGGCAAAATCCGGTTAACCACTGTTGTAAGGAGATGTATAGAGCAGCTGCGGGAGTATACAGCAGATGCATGTCTCTCAGTGCAGTGACATTCTGTGATTCATTTCAGCAAATTCTTTCGGCAAATACAACGAGACTTAGCGTTGGGGGGGTGCGTCAGTTAGGTCAGGAGTTAACAGGGGGTGCATGGCCAAAAACGTTTGGGGTCCGCTGTAGGAGATGTTTGGCTTTAGTGTCATTTCCCACACGGGAGATCTGGGTGAGAATTACAGGACGCAATGTCACTCTAGCTATAAGAATGCATAGACCCACACCCAATATATGAGTTATTAAATTATACAATAAGTATATTATTTATTTATGTGCATATTGTTGCATGTGTGCATGACTACTTGTGTAAATATTTATACTGAATCAATCATGTAGCATAAAATCCTACATACAGATATATAGTATGCAGTGTTTTGCAGGGAACATGAAGTAAATGTGTAATGTGTGACTGATCTGTAGCTCAGCTATCCTTTTAACAACATTATACCTGGCGTCCCACATTTTTATTATAAAATAGCAGATCTACAAGCTTGTAGATCTGCTAGTTTTGCACAACACTTGTATGGCAAGATATAGTGTTTTTATTTATGAACATTATTCAATTGAAAATTGTATTTTCCAAATAAGATATACAGTAATTATGAGAGGTCTGTTACAGTGTCTGTTACAGTTCACACACCATTTGATGATTTCCCCCACCTGTTTTATCCCAGTTCTTTCTGGCGTAGGAATGAAGTCCTACTACACTTTAATCCCACTGAGTCAGGTCTGTGGATTTTATTTTTTAATAATGATATTTTTTGGGGCACATCCAAGCCTTCTACAAAAACCTAGGTGTTTGTAAAGATGATTTTAAGCTGACAATGGTAACAACTGAGGAGGTACTTAAAAAACTGAGTGCCGGCCTGGGCCATGGCTCAGCGGTCCAGGCACCTTGGCTGGTAATCCAGTCTGGCAGTGTGCCGTGGGTCCGACTCCCGATCCCGATGGCCTTTACTGCATGTACCCCCCCCCATCTCTCTCCCCATTTCCTGTCAGCCTACTGTCTGTCCCTCCATAAAAAAAATATAAAAAATTAAGGTGAAAGCCAAAAAAAAAACAACTGAGTGCACTTCAACCCCACAAGGCCACTGGCCATGACAATATTCCCTCCAAATTTCTCAGAGACTCGGCCATTTCTATAGCTCCAATCATCACCCACATAATAAACCTCTCCATCAAACAGGGACAGGTCCCCCAAGATTTCAAACTGGCCAAAGTAACCCCCCTGCACAAGAAAGGGAGCAAATTAGACCCCGGCAACTACCGCCCTATTTCTATTCTTAGCTCCATCTCGAAAGTGATGGAAAAAATAGTCTATGAACAGATTCAAAAGTATCTTGGCTTCAGAACATCCCACTCCACTGACACATGCCTCCTCTATTTGAGCTACATTAAAAGGATAACAAACTATCTGGAAAAACTGAATCCATTCTATTTGGATCAAATAATAATCTCAGCAAGGCATGTGGCTTCTTGGTTAGAGTGGGTGACAATATTATCACACGAAAAGATGAAATTACCTACCTAGGTTCTATCCTGGAGGCAAATCTTTCCGGTGATAAAATGGCCACCAACGTAATCAAAAAGGTCAACCAAAGAACAAAATTCCTATACAGGATCTCCTCACTGGTCAACAAAAACACCTTGAAGACCCTAACAGGAGCCCTCGTACAAGGTTTCTTTGACTCCGCTTACACCTGGTACCACAGCACCTCTAAGGCCCTTAAAACAACGCTCCAGACTTCCCAAAACAAACTGGTCAGGCTACTATTTGGCCTCACTCCCCGAACCCACCTCACCCCTGCCCACTTTGACAGGCCGGAATGGCTTAGGGTTGACGAGTACAGCACCTTGCAATGGGTCTGGTCCACAAGATTCGCTACACTACCAATACCCATGTACCTATCTAAATACTTCCTTAATGTCAACGAAGTCCACACCCACAACACCAGGGGGAGTTCAACAAACCATGTGCAACCCAGATTCGGCACAAACAAGGGACTAAATTAATTTCGCTCCTATGCCACCAAAATGTGGAACGCCCTACCAACAGTCATTAAGACATGCGAATCCCTTGACTCCTTCAAAACTGCTCTCAAAGGGCACCTACGGACGGCTGCAATTCAAAACTGGCTGGGCCCTATTGTAAACAAGTGTAATGCTTTATGGTGTCGTCCACTCACTGTTAACAGTTTTTGTATTGAGTTGTACTTGAAATGTACTGTAATTCTGCAAACTGTTAATAAATCAATCAATCAATCAATCAATTTGACTCTTTGCCGTTATACTTATACTACTTCACTGTAGCTATATATCTTCCTTCAGCACAGTCTCAAAGGTCTCACAGATTTGTAACTCACAAGTTCAGATTTGCAACTCACGTGAGTGAACTCACAGGTTCACATTTGTGTTTTGTATCCACAAGTTCAGATTTGTGTTTTGTTTTGCTAAAACTCTGCTGCTCTACTTTTGAGACTCTTCTGACATTGGGCGTTAACAAATGTCATCATTGGCTGAGGGAATCTGTCAATCATTCTGATTGACAGATTCCTCGGCCAATCAGATCGGTCCGCATTCAGCCAATCCTATGGCTCTAACGCCCTGGGGGCACGCTGGTCCATAGCTCTAATGGACCAGCCATAGGGCGTTAGAGCTATGGACCAGCGTGCCCCCCGCCATAGGGCGTTAGAGCTATGGACCAGCGTGCCCCCGCCATAGGGCGTTAGAGCTATGGACCAGCGTGCCCCCGCCATAGGGCGTTAGAGCTATGGACCAGCGTGCCCCCGCCATAGGGCGTTAGAGCTATGGACCAGCGTGCCCCCCGCCATAGGGCATTAGAGCTATGGGCCAGCGTGCCCCCCGCCATTGGGCATTAGAGCTATGGATCAGCGTGCCCCCCGCCATAGGGCATTAGAGCTATGGACCAGCGTGCCCCCCACCATAGGGCATTAGAGCTATGGACCAGCATGCCCCCAACCATAGGGCATTAGAGCTATGGACCAGCGTGCCCCCGCCATATGGCGTTAGAGCTATGGACCAGCGTGCCCCCCGCCATAGGCATTAGAGCTATGGGCCAGCGTGCCCCCCGCCATTGGGCATTAGCGCTATGGATCAGCGTGCCCCCCGCCATAGGGCATTAGAGCTATGGACCAGCGTGCCCCCCGCCATAGGGCATTAGAGCTATGGACCAGCGTGCCCCCCGGGCATTAGAGCTATGGACCCGCGTGCCCCCCACCATAGGGCATTAGAGCTATGGACCAGCGTGCCCCCAGGGCATTAGAGCCATAGGATTGGCTGAAGGCGGACCGATCTGATTGGCCGAGGAATCTGTCAATCAGAATGATTGACAGATTCCCTCAGCCAATGATGACGTTCGTTAACGCCCAATGTCAGAAGAGTCTCATTAGTAGAGCAGCAGAGTTTTAGCACAGTCTCAAAGGTCTCACAGATTTGTAACTCACAAGTTCAGATTTGCAACTCACGTGAGTGAACTCACAGGTTCACATTTGTGTTTTGTATCCACAAGTTCAGATTTGTGTTGTGTGTTTTGTATCCGTGTTTCGCATCTGTGTTTTGTATTTGTGTTTTGTATCTGTAATTTGCATCTGTGTTTTGTATCTGTGTTTCACAACTGTGTTTTGTATTTGTGTTTCAAACACAGATGCGAAACACGGATACAAAACACAGATGCAAATTACAGATACAAAACACAAATACAAAACACAGATGCAAACTAGAAAAAGTGCCCTTCTGGGCACAGGTCTCCACCAGGACAATAGGAGTGTGTGTGTGTGTGTGTGTGTGTGTGTGTGTGTGTGTGTGTGTGTGTGTGTGTGTGTGTGTGTGTGTGTATGTGTGTGTGTGAGAGACACAGCTTGGCCTGTTGTAGCGCCACCATGAGGCTGATTTGAAAACTGTCAAGTGGCATTTCTTCCTCAGCCTAGTGGGAATATGCATGCACAGTTTCACCGAAATCGGACGCTGCGTTGAGTAGTTGTGGCGATTTGTACAAAGCGGGTACAAAGCGGGCTACTCCTGAAAAGTTTTGAAGCCAATCGTAGGCAATGAAGGTGGATTATGAGAAATCAAACAAACCCGTCTTGATCACATGACTATGGAGAGCACGTGTACCGATTTGCGTGAAATTTGGATAACATCTGAAGGAGTAATATTAGAAAATGTGTTTTACATATGTCGGCCTCCTGGTGGCGCTATAAAGAGCAGATGTGAAAAATTCCAGGCAAAGGTTTTTCCTTGGCCTCTAGGGAGTTGGCATACAAAGTTATCCACAAATCCATGCAGTTGGAGGTAAAAACACTTTTCGGCCAGTTATAGCGCCACCATGAGGCTGAGTTGAAAATGTTCACGTGGCATTTCTTCCTCGGCCTAGTGGGAATGTGCGTGCGCAATTTCACGGAAATCACACGATGTGTTCATGATTTGCAGCATTTTGTTTGAAACTAAGCACTCCTGTGAACTTTGGGAGCCAATCTTAGCCAATCAGGATGGAGTCTGAGAAATCTGAAAGACCCGTTTTGTTGAATGGCTCTAGAGAGACTGTGTACCAATTTGCGTGATGTTTGGAAAAAATCTGTAGGTGTACTGTCCAAAAACTTGTTTTGCACAAAGCGGCCTCCTGGTGGCGCTATAACAGGCCGTTCTGGAAATTTTGGGGCAGAGGTTCATCGTTGGCATCCAGGGAGTGTGTGAGCAAAATGTGGCATCGCCCGGGTTAACAGTGCCGGAGATTAGCTGATCACAGACGGACGGACGGACGGACACACGGACGGACGGACGGACGGACGGACGGACGGACGGAGTGCAAAACATACTCTCTCCCCATGCCTTCGGCCTGGTGGAGACAACTCTCCCCATGCCTTCGGCCTGGTGGAGACAATTACAGATACAAAACACAAATACAAAACACAGATGCGAAACACAGATACAAAACACAGATGCGAAATACAGATACAAAACACAAATCTGAACTTGTGGATACAAAACACAAATGTGAACCTGTGAGTTCACTCACGTGAGTTGCAAATCTGAACTTGTGAGTTACAAATATGTAAGATTTACCGTGACACTTTTGATACTGTTCTCACTCCATATTTTCCTGCCTACCAGTAGGCTAGTAGGCTATAGTAGTAGGCTGCTGTCTCTGACTTCACTGTCTCTGAATGTCTCTGACTTTGAACTTTCAAAGTCGACTTTGAAATTTAAAAGTCGACTATTTGAGAGAGAGAGATTCAATTTATTGTCAATGTACAGTACAAGTACAGCACAGCGAAAAGTATTTTCGCATCTCACCAATAGTGCAAACATGTCAGTAAGGAGGAGGATACATTAATACAGTAGTAACAGTAGATATGGGCTGAGCAGTAGTCATTTAAATAAATAAATAAATAAGAATATGAGAAGGAAGAGAAAAAACATGATCTGTCCATATTGCACGTAGCCCTTATTGCACGTGGCCCAATGCACAAAGTGCTAAACTAAGGTCCAGAGACCATATTCCACAAGTCCAGTGGCCATATCACACGAGTCCACATAGTGCAAGACTAGTCTAGAGTCTCGACAGGGATGGTGGATGGGTTGGGGGCTGACACTGGAGGGGGGAGAGGAGTGTATGAGGAGTTTAGGTAGATGACAGTGGAGGGGAAGAAGCTGTTCCTAAGTCTGCTGGAACCAAGGTTCCTATAACGTCTCCCAGAGGGGAGGAGGGCAAACAGACTGTGGTTGGGATGAGAGGGATCCTTTATGATGTTATGAGCCTTCCTCAGGCACCGTCTGTCATAGATGGACTTAATGACAGGGAGAGATGTTCCGGTGATGCGTTGGGCAGTTTTCACCACCCTCTGCAGTGCCTTCCGGTCAGAGGCTGTACAGTTTCCGTACCAGACCGTGGTGCAGTACGTGAGGATGCTCTCGATGGCACAGCGGTAGAAATTCCCCAGTATCTGAGGAGATAGGTGTGCTTTCCTCAGTCTCCTCAAGAAGAAGAGACGCTGGTGGGCCTTCTTGACCAGAGACGCGGTGTTGAGGGTCCAGGAGAGGTCCTCAGAGATGTGGACCCCCAGGAATTTAAAGTTGTGGACCCGTTCGACCTCTGCTCCGTTGATGTGAATGGGAGCGTGAGTGACAGCCCTAGTCCTCCTGAAGTCCACCATAAGCTCCTTGGTCTTCTTGGTGTTCAATGCCAGGTTGTTATCGGCACACCACGACGCCAGATGCTGGATCTCCTCCCTGTAGGCCGTCTCATCGTTATTTTTGATGAGACCCACCACCGTTGTGTCATCAGCGAACTTGATGATGGTATTGGTGCCGTGCATAGGGGTGCAGTCGTGGGTGAAGAGGGAGTAGAGAAGGGGGCTCAGCACACAGCCTTGTGGGACACCAGTGCTCAGGGTTAGGGTGGAGGAGGTGAGGTTGCCTATCCTAACAGACTGGGGTCTGTCTGTGAGGAAGTCGAGGATCCAATTACAGATGGAGGGAGTGATGTCCAGGTCCTTGGTTGCCACAAGGTCACCAAGCTTAGTGATGAGTTTGGATGGGATGATAGTGTTAAATGCCGAACTGAAGTCGATAAACAGCATCCGTACGTGAGTGTTGCTCTTGTCCAGGTGAGTGAGTGCACAGTGTAGGGCGGAGGAGATGGCGTCATCAGTGCCCCTGTTCTCTCGATAGGCAAATTGATGCCTGTCGAGGGATGGAGAGAGGCCAGCTTTGAGGTGGGGCAGGACCAGCCTCTCGAAACACTTCATGATCGTGGAAGTGAGTGCGACAGGTCGAAAGTCGTTAAAGCACTTCGCAGAGGAGTGTTTCGGCACAGGCACGATGGAGGTGGACTTAAAACACGCAGGGACAGTTGCTTGGGCTAGGGACAGGTTAAAAATGTCCGTGAGCACCTCCGTCAGCTGCTCAGCACAGCTCATAAGCACCCGACCCGGGATGCCGTCAGGCCCAGCTGCCTTATGTGGATTGGTCCTGCTCAGTGCGGCGCGTACATCCGTGGTGGAGAGAGTGAGGGGTTGGAGATCAGCAGGTAGGACAACCCTGGTGGGCGTCTCCCGGTTGTCTCTGTCGAAGCGGGCATAGAAGTTGTTGAGGTCGTTGGGGAGAGAAGGGTCGGTTGCAGGGGGGGGGGGGGGGGGGGGGGGGGGTTGGAGGGTTTGTAGTCCGTTATGGCCTGGATGCCCTGCCACATGCGTCGGGGATCGTTGGTGTAAAAATGATCCTCAACCTTTACGCTTGTGGCTCAGCTTGGCCTGCTTTATGGCCTTGTTTAGGTCAGCCCTGGCTGAGCAGTAGGCCTGCTTGTCACCTGATCTGAAGGCGGTGTCACGTGCCTTCAGCTGCAACCGGACCTCACTGTTCATCCACGGCTTTTGGTTGGGAAAGGTGATAATCTGTTTGGTGGTGGTGACACTGTTGATGTTGGAGATGATGTGAGCCAGAACAGAGGAGGTGTAGGAGTGAATGTCAATGTGGGAGTCTATGGTGGCCTGAGTGGCAAACAGGCTCCAGTCTGTGGGTTGTAACAGGCGCTGTAGCTCCGAGTCTGCCCCATCAGGCCATATTTTCACAGATCTGGTCAGGGGCTTAATCCGTTTTATGAGTGGTGTGTACTTGGGGAGGAGGAACAAGGAGAGGTGATCAGAACGTCCCAGGTGGGGGAGGGGAACAGCTCTATACGCCTCTTTGATGTTAGTGTAGACATGGTCTAAGATCTTGTTGCCTCGTGTGGGACATGTGACATGCCGCCATCTTGCTCAGAGACGAGCTCTGAGCGGACAGAGTTGTCGCAACTCTCTCATCTAAACGACGCTGCCTCAGACAGAAAGACAGGGGAACATTTTTGAGCATGACAAGCAACTAGACCCGATTGAATGGGAAACACATCGTGTGTAACAAACTCCGACACTGTTGTATGTTGTGGACTGGTGTAGGGATGTCGGTAACAGTTAATTTCCCAGCCGGGTAGCCGATGGCATTATGCGGTTAATTAACGGTCGTTGATTTTTTTTTTATAGGCTACCCCAAATGTAATATGCATGTATAGGCTACATAATTAACGTTGGTAGTCGAATGGTATACATTTATTTATGCTCCAAACAAAAAAGCAACATTAACAATACAAAGAAATTGTTTTAGGCTTAATCATCAATAAGCAACGCATCGCATCTGCACGCATGCATGCATCTGCACGCATGCATGCATCTGCGTGTCTACAGTACAGGTGTCCGCCGGTCCTAGTCCAAAACATAAATAAGTCCAGATCTGAGCAACGGAGCAGATGACAAAATAACAACATTCCCAAACACATTGGGAGTATGCTCTGCTCTCTACCTGTCCTCAAACGAGCATGACAGTGTAATCAAAATAATAATGGTCAGATCGCATACAGACAGATTACTTATTTACTGCGGAGAGAACACGTTTGACTGATCACTCGTCACTCTCGTGGTGTTTTTCCCCCTCTCCCTGGTTCCATAAGGATATGTCCACATGTCTTCTCGTCAAGTAAGATGTAAACATTGAGAACTGTTTTGACGTGAGGGGAGGGGAGATCATTTCTAACGGCAATAATACCACCGTCGATCCAGAGCCATAGAGTAGAAGAGTTGTGACATGTCAAAGATAGTAGAGAGATGGAAGATGCTGTACTGCAGTGACAATATACACACCAGCGTCACTGACAAGCAAACTTACAAACTACAGACTGGCAGCCAAGTAGCCTAGCATCCTACTAGCCTACATGTAGGCAGGAAGATGGCGCCCAAATAAGCCAAAATCCTACAGAACGCGTCACTATGCCCCCCCCCCCCCCCCCCCCTATACACTTCAACGGTCCAGAGACCCGGATCAAACACCAGGATCAATATGTCCTTCTGTTCATCAAACAGACGGTAGCTGCACACAGGAGACCAGAGGACATTTACATTCAAGTCAAGTTGTATGGACAGTTTTATTTAAAATGACCAAGAGCCACAGGACAGCCAGAGAGTATACTGTATACCCACAGTATGAGTATAGCCTACACTTATTTGTATAATAACACACTTCACCTCATTACAATACTTCACTTCTTACTGCTATTATTTTTTAATGTTTATGCCTTGCTTTTCTTTTCTTTCTTTCTCCATTGCTCTGTAAAACACTTTGAGCTGCATTTCATGTCATGAAAGGTGCTATACAAATAAAGTTTTATTATTATTATTTATTATTATTATTACTTCATAACACAAGCAATAGTAGTCTAAAATGCAAATATAGGGATCAATCCAATGAATCGTTGCATGGGCTATAACATCAGCATTACTGCCCCCACCTGGCCATCTGGATCTCTCTAGACTGACTAGAGCACCTGTCTCAACTCAAGAGACTACTCTCCATAGATGGCATGTAATGTTCTCTATCATGGGTTTACCTAGCTGGAAACAAAACATATTATACACGTTTCCCCTTCTTTTGTGTATACTGTGTAAACGTAGAATTCCCTGATTCTATTCTAGTTGTTATTACAGTAATTTACAGGCTCAGTCAGTGACATGTTAATCATGAGACGATGCTGCTGCGTAGCACTAGCTAATAAGTAGGCTATCAGTTCGTTTGGCACCGTTGTATCACGAAGTAGGCCTACCGGTATTTAAGCAGACCTCGCCTCCGCGCAGCCTCAGCTGCTAGCTTTAGGCGTTTTATTGCATGCGCAATAAAATGTAGAATCGGGGCAAGGAGGAGGAGGGCTACAGGGGGGCTGGTACGGGGGGGCAGATGATGCTGTTAGCGAAAGGGAAGGAGGATCCTCCTCTTCGCCGGGTCCCAGCAGCGGTGCTAGCAGCGGTCTCCATCCAAACCATCCATGTGTAAAAAATGGAATCGCATTTAAACATGTGCTGAGTTACCATGCAGGATCATCGGTAAACTTGCTGCTCTGTAAATATATGTCATTGTTTTTTAGCACGTTACCAAGAACGGACATTTTATTTTTGTTATTTTTTGCTCAACTGTGGTCCGCGGGGGGTTGAAATGCTACCCTGTTCATCAGCGCAGATGGAGGGCTGCGGAGATGAGAGAGACCCACCACCACAGATCCACATAGAGGTAAAGAAATGATATCTTTAAATTTGTGCTCACTGATATTGTATAGTAGCCTGCTGTAGATATAAATGTGAAGTTTATTTTTACATATTTTCTTATTTTTTTTCTTATTGCCAGCCGGCTTTGCTCTTATTTATTATAGTCGCTTTAATGGAAGAGAGCTGACTGACCCCTCCCTAAAATTGTCGCTCCTATAGTCTCGCCATTTACACAGGCATATAAACCTGCCTGAGAAATAGTAGCCCGAGACTATATATGGTTCCTTTTTCAGATGTATTTTAATTGTAGTGCACCGAATGCTGGCCTGTGCGCCTTTGGTGCTCTGAAGTGGGGTGTATATCTGTCTTCTTATCCAGCGGTCCTAAAGTTATGCAGCGTGGACTGAATTGGACCTATTATTGATGCACTGGCTAGCCTAATTTGCCTCTCTACAAAGCTCGGCTCACAGTCACTCACATCACACCTTTGATAGGCCACTGTCTGAGCTGCCTGCATGGGTCTTTTCTTGTGAACTCACTAACCTCAAATGGTGCACGCTCCCCTCCCTCCACCCTTCAGGGATTTATCAGAGTTGACAGTGTGTTAGGTGGATGAAAGTGGGCCATGTGCTTTCTCCCAGGCCAGGTCTGTGTTCTGCTCTTGGGCAGGAAGGACAGAGATAATGAAGAGGACAGAGGAAGAAATATTTTCTAGCCAATTATTGCTGTAGAATAATTGGAATGTTATAATGATAACCGTGTAGCTACTACTTCTTCCCTAGCTCTGGTCCATAGCCCTAATGCTTGGGCTGTGGACCAGAGCTACTACTTCCCCATCTTTATATATCCTGTTATTATCTGATGTAGGCTAAGGGGTCACTCTACAACTTCCCATTACCTCTGAATGTTTTAGAACGCGTTGCTTGCAAATGCCCACTTAGAATTGGGACAAAAAAGTAGGTCGCAACATTAGGTTGCAGACAAGAGCATCATTACATGTGTATATATATTTAATGTGTCTAAATAAGGTGCAGTCAATCTCTACTGTATCAGTCACTGATACTGGCCTACACCAGTGGTTCTCAACATGTGGGTTGCGGACCCCAGTGGGGTCCCCACATGATCAAACGTAACCAACAAACGATACTATAAAAACGGATCAAACATTGGACAGATATAATATATATATATAGGCTATATATAATATAAGAGACAATTAATTTTTTTAGTAGCCGTACAAGCACCTTCAGATCTGCTATTTTCACAATATTTTTCTGTGGAAACCGAGTCACACAAAATGTAATGCCTCAACTCCTTCAATTCCAAGTGCTTGACAGGGTAGGGAGTCCCCAGTGGTTTGATTGATTGATTGATTGATTGATTGATTGATTGATTGAACATTTTATTCTTCAGTATGAAGAATGGGTACATTTCAACAAAAGTACAGATCAATACAAAAACTGCTACGAGGATATAAAACCAGAAAAAGCACTAAAGACTTGAATATATCAAATGTCAAATATGATTATTTTGTGGGGTCGCGGCCTGAAAAGGTTGAGCACCACTGGTCTACACAACACTTGGGTCCTAGTGAAAACCTGTATACGCCCACATGTATGCCTGTATGCCCACTTAGGACCACTGATCACATTGTACTAGTAGAAAGCCCCTATAGGCCTACAGCAGAATCAGATGAAGATGATATGTTATCAGTCAGAGCTAATAGGATTTCTGTGTTCTCAAAAAGGCCATCATGCAACATTTGCAGCCCTTGGAGATGGTCAGTACTACACTCATTAGTGAGCCAGATAGGCAAATGATGAGGTTATAATAATGTATTGAAGCTCATGAACTCCAGAGTCCATATTCCGAGCCTGACATACGTTAATAGGAGAACATTGAAAAGAGGCAAATATTCAGCATACAAGTATACAAGTTCACATGAACTTCACATGCAAAAGTTGTGAGCTTGTAGATCTGCAATTTGTACTATTTAATGTGCAACAAAGTATAGTGTTTAAGTGGTTCTAAATCTATCTATAAATGCACAGAAACTGTGTGTGTGACTGTGTGTGTCTGTGTCTCTGTCTGTCTCGCGTATGACAATGGGTATAACAGTTACAACAACAGGTATTGGCATTGCATACCTGGAGGGACTTGCGTAACTGCTGCTGCCAACGGGCATTGTATCCCATAGGCATCATTCCTAACGGGCATCTCAAATGTATTTGAACAGTAATTTTATCTAGTTTACAACTAGAATAGGAATTAGAAATAATCACATAGTTTGGTGTGACTGTGAACTGTAGATGTGAGGGCCGCATAGCGCCCGAACCTCTAGTATTATAAAACATATCAATGATGAGATCATATCTAATAAAAATATAAAATATGTGTTGAGGTCACAAAATGATTGTTCCGCTGTTATCTGTGTAGTGGATACTGACATAACTTTGAATTTAAATATCAAACTAGATGAACAAGATGCCTTTTGAGTTTATTAATAGGCTACCCCCGATTCCAGGGGTTGACAGAACTTGACACTAATGGTTGTCCGACTTCACGTGGCAATTTACAAGTAAATAAAACATTCGGGCAAGGAAGAGTTTGCTTTCAGGTTGCCCGACGGGAAGTGCGTTTGAATGGGGAAGCAACTGACCTCATTAAATATTATTGGTTATTCGTGAAGAACAAATTATGCTAACCTTTTACAAGTAGCTCATTCAGATTTTCAAAGTGACTGTCGTCACTCGACTGTTATCGATTGGATTTAGCATTACATTTATTTACTTTTCGGGAAAGTAGAACTTGACCTGTACTTGCCCGACAGGACCGGGCAAGGGCTTCTGAAACCTTAGTGTCAACCTCTGTGGGATGCTAGGATTCATGTGGTTAAACAATACAATCTCTAAATCATGCTCTGCCTTAGGTTCTTTGTCAGCCCATGGCCCAATCTTCCCAAGAACATATCACGCTTATTTGAATTGGGCGTTCACAGGCAAAGACTTAGCTGTGCTCCTTATAAATAACTAGAGTCCCTAAATTGCGCCTGCATATTATGTCTGTGTAGATGCACCTTTCTGCTCCCTGTCTGTACTCAGTCACAGCGTGGCTATGTAATTGCATTCTGATGGTCTCAGTAGCCTGCCTACAGTCTGTTGACCTTATTCTCTGTTCTCTCCCCTTGTAGTGTGACAGACTGACAGAAGAGAGGGATGAGGCTGAAAGACAGCTCAAACACATCAAGAGAGGTGAGTTCAATGCACACATGTATCAGCATTGCAGGGGGGAAGACTGTACACAATACACATAATAGTTTAACCTGAACGTATGGTTTACATTACATGACCATTGACCGGATAAGACAGTGGTTCTCAACCTTTATTGGATCGGGGCCCACTTGAAAATCTCAAAAGCGTTCACGGCCCACCCATCTGACCACTTAGCAGGTAAATTCATTTTCAGAGCATATTATTTTGATGATCAATCAATCGATTGTGTTCTGGTTTGGATCAATAAATATACATTTTGTCATTTATCACAATAAAAAGTATTTTTTTGGTGTGGTGCAACCACTCCTATAGACAGCTATGTGTGTCCCTGGCTGTGTCTCCGGCTGTGTCCGAGCACGAAAATAACGCTGTAGCCTGTTGTTGGTTTTCACAACCAAGTGTTGTGCAGCCTAACACGCACGCACATACGCACGCACATACGCACGCACGCACGCACGCACGCACGCACGCACGCACGCACGCACGCACGCACGCACGCACGCACGCACGCACGCACGCACGCACGCACGCACATTAACTATGATGATTTGGGGTGTACAGTACAGTACAGTACAGTACAGTACATTAGAGGGACCCCCACACGGTAACTGTCATTTCTCAACCATTTCGGATGCGGGGCGGCTCGCCAGAACCGGCCCGGCCCCCTGGGCGCGTACCTGGGGGTCTGGATGTTCCGGGGACCCCCACATGGTAACTCTGTAATTTCTCGACCGTTTCGGACGCGGGGCATCTTTCCGGAACCGGGCCGGCACCTTGGCCGCGTTCCTGTGGGTCTGGAACTTCCGGGGACCCCCCGGGGACCCCCACACGGAGTTGCACCACTCACTTCACATGGGTGTGATTTTTAAAGGAAACATGACATTTCTTTTAGCATTATTTTGTTATATTAATGATATATTAATATAATCATAGTGTTTGGCCAATTATTTGGGGGCCCACTTGTATATCCTCACGGTACACCAATGGGCCTCTGCCCACAGGTGGAGAATCGTTAAGATATGATGAGATAACAGCTTTGATTTTACGCAATGATTTGGTTTTGTATACTTTATACGTGAATCTTTTCTTGGTGTTTTTTCTTTTTTTCATCTGTCAAGGTACAATGCCATTAAGTTACTTAAAGTGTGCCGTCACGTCAGATTTCAGTTTTGGTGTAGGGCTTATAGAGGGTATGCGCGTGACATCATCATTATACCCGGAAGTTATGCAGGAATGCCTACTTTCTGGCCTTGACAGCCCACATCCAAACAGAAAAGTCCTGTGCAGGTAGATCACATGACATGCCCCTAAAAATGCCTGTAAAAGTATTTTTGGCATCTGCCCCTTGGAATTAAGGTGACTTGATTGATTGACATCAAAAAGGGCCTGTCAGCTCACACCCGCAATGCAATACTTTGTTTTCAAGAGTGTTGAGCATAGACGTCAGTTACATTATGAAGTTACATATAAAACCCCCTACCAATTCCATCCATTCCCATCCCAAATGTGCCGCTAGTACATTTTCAACAAGGGATAATACTTTTTTTGGTGGGTAGATCTTGTTGAGAGGTCATTTTGAAAGTAGCTCGCAGGTCAAAAAAGTGTGGGCACCCCTGCTCTATAGGCTACCATTATACAGGGCTTGGGTTCATCTATCCCCAGTGACACACTGACACCTTGACTTCCTATATCGTTGTCTCACTCCTCCCCTTTGCACCTTATTCCACACCTCTCTCCTGATGACACCGCCAACACCTCACCCTCTGAATGGATGGGTTAGGGGATTTTTGGGTGGGGGCTTCAGTTTCCGTGACTACTCCCAAGTCAGACAGCCAACCAAAGACTTGACTTTGTGTTTTGGTCACCTTATAACCCTTCTTGCCAGCCAACAGCAGGTGATGTAATACTAGTCTTCTTAACCTTCAGTATTAACAATTGATCTGGGTTAGAAGGAAGGCAGTATCACTGGAGCTGCTGATCTTTCTGATGACCATTCTCAGAGGTGAGACAAATATATTTGCAGAATATTTAACATACAGATGCCTTTCTTGGCCATTTTAATCAAAACATTTAAAATTTTGAGTTGTCTGAAAGCGCATTTGGTAGAGAAGGCGTCAAAGCAGAGGTCTTGGGTTCAGGAAACACGAGAGCACGACAGTTTTGTGTCGATCTACAGTTGGCAAGGCAGCGTTCTCTGCTTTCAGCGGCATGTCTGTGTGCAATTGAGTGAAGCATCATGATGGTAATTGTTCAGCTGGTAACTGTAGAACCAGGCAAACTCCACTTGAACATCTCTTCATATGTACTTTACATATATTTAGGCACTTTTAGCTCGCACTTTTATCCAGAACGACTTACAGTGTCAGCTTAATTCCCTTGGAAAATCCGTTTCTTGTTGAGGAATGCCAACTTTTCAGCTTGTGACCGAAGCGAAGACAGGTGTGGCAATGTACTTGCATCACAGTTTCTACCTAAGCCTGTTCATTGGGTTGGAACATCATAAATCCAAAATCTTGACCCCATCAGCTGCAGTATTTGTTGAAACTAATGAAGAACATACTTGGCAGTCTTGTATGAAATCCACAATGAAGATGTATAGTTAACAAATCCTTTAATAATTTGCACTAGCCAGCTGTATGACATTGGCTTTTATTTCCACATTCCATCATTTAGTAATTTGGATTTCGAGTTGTTGATGATTCCTCTTCTCAGTGGCTATGATATAATAATTTAAAACATCATGGACTTATTATTTCATTCATGCTTTTATCCAGTCATTACCTCACCCCAGAGGCCTGCGGTCACCGATGAAGACAGCAGTCGCTCTCATCATGTTATTTCACTGAATTATTAAAATCTTCTCCTATGAATTATTCAGTGGCAGAAAATGAGGGGGGCCGCCTCGCTGCCTTCCGCTGTGTCTATTGTCGCGTCTTTCAAAAGGCCTTTCTACCTGCTACTCCATATTTGATGGACACTTTTTACTCCGCTCAATGAGGGTAGAATTAACTTTGTGAAAAGGACACTTGATTTCAAGCTCATTTTAATTTCAAACTCTAAAGCAGGGGTGTCAAACTACTGGCCAGCGAGCCTAGACTAGAGAATGGATATTTCTGAATAGTGGCACAGGAGCACTGATTCATATTCTGTGTGCACTGAAAACATCTCCTTAACTATGATTTGCTATGAACTGTCTTGTTGACAGACTGAGCCTTGATACAGCATAGCAGCAGTAACAGGGAGTGTGACGCTGCAAATGTCAAGGAAGATTGGCCTACTTACCTCCTCACAGTAGTGGCTTTACAGTACATGAGCTTGTCTGCTCCATGGAAGCAGTCTTAGCTTATCTCTGCAGCTTATAGTCTGTAATTTATGCCACCTATGACGCCTACTGCAACTACAATGCGAGTCATTTTCAAAAGAGATGTCTCTGCAAGTGTGCCTGCACATATTTATAGCAACCACATGTCTAGGAGGTGTTTTGAGGAAGTCAAAGAACAACTAACACAACAAACACAAAACTTGATTATCAAGTTGAATATTACACCTATATAGACCTCGATATTGCAAAAAAATATCTAAACCTTTTGTAACTATTGCGACTTAATTCTGTGTTTCTGCACAAAAAAACTGCCTGAAGCACAATGTACTCGTGAGACCTACTTATTTGCTCTTCTGTACTTAGTACTGAAAGCCTGTGGCAGCACTTAGGCTACCTACAGTATTGTTCATACGGTAGTTCTGGGTCAGTGTTTTGCGGCTAATGCATCACTGGTCTTACTACCCATGGCTGTTGCTTTCAGTTTTTACTAGAATCCTTTGTTGGTAGAGAGGGAAGCTAACGTTCCTTTACTGGTGACTGCTGTTACTGACTTATCCCAAAATCCACTCGCCAATGTTGTCTGATACAGTATAATACCTCAAGCCAAACAAGGTTATTTTGGTAGAACAGGACCACCAAGTAATGCATTGGCTACCTTCCAGGCTGCCAAAGTGGCTATTAATAAAGTAGACCAGACCCATTGAAAGAGCACAGTATTACAAGACTTTTATCTTGCCGCAACACACAAACACACACATAATACATCTATTAAGAACATTAAACACTGGAATTACTCGGTAGCAGTGATGGAAGAAGTGTTTTACTTGTAAGTAAAAGTATCAATATTGCAATGTAGACAAACTCTGTTACAAATAGAAGTCCCATATTCAAAATGCACTTGAGTAAAAGTACTTCAAGTTTACAACATCTTTTGAATTTAGCAGATCTAAGCTCACAATGCGTCACATCATCAGGACACATTGTGACATTGTAAATACTCAAGTAAAGTCAAAATACCTCACCAAGTACAGTACCTGAGTAAATGGAAACTATGGTCGCCCCATGGCAAGGGTTTCTTCTACATTCTTCTTGTTATTGTTATTATCTCTGAGCACACTGAACCATAATGAATGAAAGATACATCCTAAGATGCACTGGGACTGGGACACATCTTCAGTGATGTTCCTGAGATCATCAGGCGTTTCGGGTCTTTCAACAATCATACGCCCTCCCTCAGGTGACCTGGCCAGGGATGATCAGACCCTGGCTTGTGTCCCAGTAGCATTGGCCCACAGATCGCTCCTCCTGATCCAAAGCCATCTAGAGGCTCTCTCTGGTGCCTCCATGGTGGACTTGATGGCTTTCCTTTTTGCAGCCCCCATGATGCCAAGTAGCGTGAACACCTTGCACAGTGAGCGGCCAGCAAAGCCTCTACACCCCACTTCAATGGGCTCGCAGCGTGCCTTCCAACCTCTTCTTTGGCATCGCTCCACCAGCTCCTGGTACTTTGACCGCTTCCGCTCGTTCGCCTACTCTATGCGATCCTCCCAGGGAACTGTACGTTCTATCAGTAGCACCTGCCTTGAAGATACTGATGAAAATCCATAAATTGCTGTATATTGAATATTATGTGACTATTCTTAGTTTACAAAGGAAGTCGGTGTGTGTCTTAACTGTGTCTTAACTCTCTCTCTCTCAATGGCTCTGGAGTAAACTAAATCACCAGCCAATTAGAGTTTTAGACTAGAATTGCCCTAAAAAAATGAAAGTGTGTGTGTGTGTGTGTGTGTGTGTGTGTGTGTGTGTGTGTGTGTGTGTGTGTGTGTGTGTGTGTGTGTGTGTGTGTGTGTGTGTGTGTGTGTGTGTGTGTGTGTGTGTGTGTGTGTGTGTGTGTGTGTGTGTGTGTATGTGCGTGTGCGTGTGCATGTGCGCGTGCGGGGATCAGAATGCAGTCAATGCACATCCTCAAAAAGGTATAGTGATATAGTTATAGTTATTATTGTTATAGTGCTCGGTGTGAGTGGCCCTTAACATGCTCCCTTCAAAGAAGAAATAATTAATTGAAAATATACTGCAGTAACACGTGAAAATCATGGCTTCTTGTCTGCCAAAAGGAGACTGGCAGAGACCGTCAAATGTATTCTCAATTTAGTTGGAGGTTGTTGATAATCTCCTAATCTGTTTTTGTCAGGTATTTTTAAACAGGGTTATTATTATTTGGGCATAACAAAAGGGTGAATATGACTAACAGTTTGCTAATCCCCTAATCATCTGTTTATGACATGCAACACCACCAAAGAGGCTTTCTATCAGCTCTGGTGTTCTATAGCAGCCCCCAACTTCACTTATGGCCCTCAGGTTAATATCAGAATACTGATATATTATTGATTTGCAAACATGACCCGCTTTAATTACTTCAGTCGAAATTAGTACCTTAATGAGTAGTAATAAAATGTTGTTTTTTATGTCCAATGTATTTGTATTTAGTTCATAAAGTTAACATAACTATAACTAAATGCATTTGAAATTCGATAATCTTTTTTACTTTTCAGGATTCCAAAACGGCCTTTACTGCGTGTCACCCCCCATCTCTCTCCCCATTTCCTGTCAGCCTACTGTATACCTATCCCTTAAAGGCGAAAGCCACAAAAAATATCTTAAAAAAATAATAATAATCAGGAATTCAATTCAAATAATAGCAAAAATAGCTTATCTACAAGCTCAAAACACGTCGCACTGCGCCGCGCTTTGAGCTTGCACATCAGCTACTTTCCCTCTAGAGTGAGTGTGGAAATATAGTGGCCCTCGCCATCGTCAAAGTTGCCCACCCCTGTTCTATAGCATTAAACAATGACGCTGTGCCAAAAGAATAGAATAGAATAGAAAAGCAGTGTATGTCTATGCGATGTCTGCACCTTTTCCCCTGACCTGTGACCGTCCTTTAGCCAGACAGTTAGAGCCCTTAGAGCAGGGCTGCATGTCAAACTAATTTTAGGTCAGGGGCCAGATTGGTCAAATGTGTTACTTTTTGTCAGTGCGTGTGTTTGTGCATGAATAGAATAGAATATTGCCCACATGCAAGTTTATGTACAGTACAGTACAGTACAGTACAGTACAGTACAGTACAGTACAGTACAGTACAGTACAGTACAGTACAGTACAGTACAGTACAGTACAGTACAGTATTTGCAAGTTACTGTAAGAACAGAAACATGCCATTTTAGAAGAAGTTATGAGCTTTTTGGAAAACAAGATGTACTGCACCTGTCAGTCGAGGTTTGGGAATTGAACTATGTGGCACATTTCTTTAGGGAGCAATTTGTTGTGTCCCCTCGACTACCTAGGTCTACTTACTCATGTCTGTGTCTATATTGGCACAAATGTCAATGCCATAATTGTGTTTCCAAATGCCATATGATGTCATACTGTTACAGTATTACAGTATTGTGGCCTTTTAGGGAGGGGGGGGAAACCCTCCCTAAAAATGTTTTCCCACCTTAAAATTGGCTATTCAAATGTGTTCTGAAATGTATGTACAGTATATCCATTTTTAATCTGGCTGTCCTCTCATAGATGATTAAACAGTTTGTTTGGATTAGTCGAGGACAGCCCTAGGATACTCATGATGTAGTACTGCTCAGTTTGGTGTCTTTGCCAAAAGCACCTACTCCAAAGGGAATTGTATTCATGCATATTACATCAATGGCTTTGTAGAAATTGCTGGTCTTGCTTATTGGCATTGGTGGGAGAGTAGGCCTATTTATATGCGTGTGTGTGTGTGTGTGTGTGTGTGTGTGTGTGTGTGTGTGTGTGTGTGTGTGTGTGTGTGTGTGTGTGTGTGTGTGTGTGTGTGTGTGTGTGTGTGTGTGTGTGTGTGTGTGTGTGTGTGTGTGTGTGTGTGTGTGTGTGTGTGTGTGTGTACACAGATACAGGTGTTTGTGTGTGTGAGTGCCTGCGTGCGTGCGCGTGTGTGTGTGTGTGTGTGTGTGTGTGCTCAGGCGATACAGCTAGACAAAGAAACATTAGTCATTTAGCCCACAAGCACATCAGCCGTTACCTGAAATGAAGAGTGCAATATTGGAATGGGGTCAGCAGGCCCGCAAGCTTGCTCGACACAAATGAAGACTCTTTGTCATGATGGTGTTCTCGCAAAGTCGCAATGTCTTCTTTTTTCAGTCAGACTTTAAAATCTTACTGCTATTTTATCTCTATCTAGTTCTGTCTGTCTGTCTGTCTGTCTGTCTGTCTGTCTGTCTGTCTGTCTGTCTGTCTGTCTGTCTGTCTGTCTGTCTGTCTGTCTGTCTGTCTGTCTGTGGTAATTTTAGGGTTTAAGTATCTTAAAAAATACAGTTATAGGACATACAGTACACGTGTTGACGGCCACACGTCATTGGCCACTCCAGATTGAACCTGTGACCGTCCGCTAACAGGACTGTCTCTATAGCTAAGCTATAGGCTACTATTCTGTCCCATTGCAACCCCCTTGACCGTCACCCGTCACCCTCCTATGAAAACCTATCCTCTGCTGAGAGGGCAGTCAGTCGGTTAGTCACAACAGCTCCAGTTACAGGCAGAGCTCGACCACACGGCAGGTTAACAACCAATCTTCTCCACACCAAAAGTGCCGGGTAGGCGGTGTGTAATTAGGGGTTAAATTGGTGTTTTCTATGTGATGCATAGCAATAAAAAGGTGGTAGTGAAATTGTTCATTGTTGTATACTTACTAGGCTTGTTATTATTATTATTATTTTATTTTTTTAATGTTTTTTTTGTGGCTTTCGCCTTTATTTTATATATTTTATGGAGGGACAGACAGCAGGCTGACAGGAAATGGGGAGAGAGATGGGGGGAAGACATGCAGTAAAGGCTGTCGGGATCGGGAGTCGAGCCCGCGGCACACTGCCAGACTGGATTACCAGCCAAGGTGCCGGGACCACTGAGCCATGGCCCAGGCCGTTATTGTTTGTTAAGGTCACCAGCAAATTGTGTATTAATATTATCATTTAGTTTTTTGAGTTATTGTTGAAAAAAACGGACGAAAAGGGGGGGGGGGGGGAGCCTTACCACAAAACACTATCAGTGGCTCAGGGTTTCCAGCAGGGCAGGCCATGGCAGAAGACTGGATTTAATCCATTTTGGAAGCGTGTGTTCCTAGCCAGAGGAAGCTCTGTTAATGGATGGTTAACGGAAGCTTCTTCCTGCTCACTGAAATATGAACTGGTCTCCTCAGCCACATGGCCGTGATATACCCCTGGTAGCATCCTGGTTGCCACGCTGAAAACTGAAACTCTCATTGGGGATATGGAAAGAGGAGGGGAAAACGGAGTGATGGATGGAGTGAGGAAGGGAGTGGAAGAGAGGTGGACAGGAACCCGCAGAGACAATGAAGGAGAGGACATGCGAGACGGAGGCAGAGAAATGAAGGGAGAGCCAAGGAGTTGGTTGTACATTGGAGAGAGTGAGGAGGAGAGAGAAACAAGAATGACTCAGTCATAACTACCAGGTGCAGAAAGCTCTCGTTTATGAACATCTACGGTATAATCAGTGTGTGTGCCGCAGCCTCTGCCTCAGCTCA
Source organism: Electrona antarctica (assembly GCF_951216825.1). Classification (NCBI taxonomy): domain Eukaryota; kingdom Metazoa; phylum Chordata; class Actinopteri; order Myctophiformes; family Myctophidae; genus Electrona; species Electrona antarctica. The sequence continues at coordinate 50,671,579 of NC_136806.1, forward strand.
CAGCTTCACATTGCAGCGTTCAGAGTATGGGATTTATGCCGTTCAGACTATGGGTACGTTTCCCATTGGCTTAGAGGCAGCCTAGAGACGAGGCAGCCAATCATGAAAAAGTGTCCGCTACGGTCGCTTCTAGAGGTAGTAGCAAATGTAGTTTTCAAGCACCTCCTGGCAAAAAGAAGAAAGGGAAGGAGAGAGGGAGGGAAGGAGAGAGGGAGGGAAGGAGAGAGGGAGGGAAGGAGAGGGAGAAATACAATAGGCTGAGGGGAGAAAAGCGTGAAGAGAACATTCGCACATAGAAAAATGACTCATTTGGGGTAAGATTCTGTTTTCCATGGGTGATAATTGTAGAGAGGTCATGGATTCATTTGTTCAAAACACTGTAATCTACTGCTCTGTAATCTACTGCTCTTGCTCTGTCATTGGAAGTATGTACAGTAAGAGCATCAACTTACTTTGGGAAGTAGATACAAGTGTACCCCCCTAATACACCAACGTACAAAAGGATCAGACATTACAAGTGTGGAGTGGACATGCCGTTTATTGCCTTGTTTGTCTCTGTGTGTGTGTGTGTGTGTGTGTGTGTGTGTGTGTGTGTGTGTGTGTGTGTGTGTGTGTGTGTGTGTGTGTGTGTGTGTGTGTGTGTGTGTGTGTGTGTGTGTGTGTGTGTGTGTGTGTGTGTGTGTGTGGTGTGGTGTGGTGTGTGTGTGTGTGTGTGTGTGTCCAGTGTCCCAGATGGTGATTGAGGAGGTGAGCGTTTTGCAGACTCAGCTGGAGATTGAGAAGTCATGCCGTGAGAATGCAGAAGCCCTGGCCACAAAGGTGACACACTGCTGACGCACACACACACACACACACACACACACTTGCTAATCAATAATATTAGATTAGCCCAGGGTCCTGCTGTCTGAAGGAGAAAGAAAGAAAATGGACAGATTGACTGGATGACTCAGAATGACTCTGCAGACCTGTTCCAACACATATATTATATATTTATATCATATATGTATTGGAAACATTATAATCCGGAAAATTACATCCTGTAGTTTGTACATGTTATGTCTAGTGTAAAAATATGTAATGTCATGTGTTTTGTGCGGGCTCTACCTCCTTCCATGAAATTATTTAGAGGCCAGAAATTCAGGTCAGGGTTTTGGCATTGACGGAGATATATTGTACAATCGTAACATTTTGCTTTTCAATACTTTTCATTCATCGTTATTGCCCACGACGACTCCGTGACCTTTGCACTCCAGCTCAACTGTGAAAACAGGAAGTTGAAGTACCTGAGCCTGTCGTCTCGGCCATGTCTGGACGAACTGCTGCCGAGCATCTCCGACTGCATCTCCCAGGAGGAGGACAGAGAGGCGCAGGACAACCACAGTCCTGACACGTTCACACAGTACCAGCAACAGGTTAAAGGTACAGGACAACCCTAACAGGTTAAAGGTACAGGACAACCACAGTCCTGACACGTTCACACAGTACCAGCAACAGGTTAAAGGTACAGGACAGTATTCACCCTAACAGGTTAAAGTTTGGACATAGTATTCACATAACACAGTGCTTTTCAACCCTTTTCATATTAACACGTTACCTCCCGTATTACACTAGCCGGGATCGTAAGGCCAGTGCCAGTCAAATGCGCATTTCGCGCCACAGTAGAAAAAGAGATCCTTGGCAACCAGGAAGTACAGCTTGGTGCCGCGCGACGAGCTCGTAGATCTGCTATTTTTGAAAAATCTTGAAGATGTGCCGCAAATCTTTGAATTATAGTCTTTCACAGTGAACGTTTTTAACTCATATCTTTGCTTCTAGGGGTGTCCCTGGAACAACATATTTTCCAATGGGTATCGGCGGTCAATTACATAATTTTTGGGGTCCTTGACATGAAATAGTTTGAGAACCACTGACATAGAAACATAGGTTTTTCAGAAAACTGTCATGATTTAGAAGACATTTTGTAGAATTGGCCTCAGATCTAAATGGGTTAAGGTCTATTATTTATTTGGCGTTAGAGCCACAGACAGACCACCATTTGATGAGATTTGCCTCTCAGACCCAAAACGAATTTAGGGACATTTTGTTATCGCTGGATAAGGATTTTTCCACAATCCCATACTGTATTGATGTCCACTCTGTTTTGGTTCAGATAAACTCCAGTGACTACTCAACCATGAGGTCGCTGTGATAGTTCAGTACATGGTGGCACAGCCCAGAGGCTGATACTGCTTATCACCCACTCTGAGCGTGTATTACTCCCCTCACCCAGGGCATATACACGATGGGTATGTGATCAATACAAAATATGAAAATATATCCAAAACAGTTAGCTACAGGTATCAGTAGGTGTGATTTTGAATTGAACCTACTCTGGTGGTATGATTTCCAAAGACTTACCAACATCTTTTCTGTGCTTTGTTCAGAGCTATGTGAGACTGTCAGCAACTTGTTGGAGGAGAAGAAACAATATGTCTGCCAGATACATAACCAGCAGAGACAGATAGAGGAGCTCACGTCACAGGTGAGGATTTTGAAAAATAAAATAGAAGGTGGTAATGATATGATGATGGCATTGATGGCAAGAGACAAAATGTATGTAATGGAAATAATTGAACGTGTGTAACAGGAAAGATGTTTAATTGTTTATACATAGATTTTATTAGGTAGCACAACTACAATAGCAAAATGAGTTTACTGCACAGAATGAGTGTTCGTACAATTCTGTAAATGTAACATTAATAATTGTATGAAAGCAATGCTAATTTGAGGGTAATAAACGTTTAATGTTAGCACAATTGATCAATTCAAAGGTTTTATATGGCTGCGGAATATTGCTGAAACCCAACCATTTTAATATACCCAATCTTTTGGTCGTAGTACTGACAAAAATAAACAAAGATATCTGTCTTATGAAATGCTATTTTTAAAGTGTGGCTCTGAAGATGTCTGGCTGTATATAACCTGTCTGTGCCTGTCTGTGTCTGCAGCTAATTTCTTGTCGTTTTTCTTTTTCTGCATTCACAGTCGGAGAAGGAGCAAGCAGAAATGAAGGAACTTCACCGAACCATCGAAGAGCAGAACAAGACCATCAAGAGATTCAACAGAGGTGAGTCTCATGCAGGAGAACACACGGCAGAGGTTTCCAACTGGATTGAGACCCGGAGATGAGTCATATAGCTGAACAACTGAACATAAGCCCATATTATTATGCAGAAACTTGCCACTGAAAATGCTCTGATTTTCATGCACTGTGGAGATACTACATTGACTGTTACCAATGTTAGTTTTCTGCCTTTTAAACTATATATATGGCCTATAATGTTAACACACCGACTGCCATGGCAACCCGGTCTCACCCAAACACGGTGAAATAACACGGATTAGCAATTCCGTACATAGACTACATACACTACTAGAAAACCCGAATATCTGTACATATTACACTGAAATCCTCCCCATATAGTCTGCCAGAATGTGAACCCAGGCATGTTGAGTACACCAATGTTTTTATGCTAGAAATGTTGATCAGTTTCTAAATGCTGGGGACCCACCCCAGCATTTAGAAACTGATGGATGCTAACTTGCATATGTTGAGCAATTTCTATAAATGGCATAATATGTGACCATACCATTAACAACCTATAAGGAAAAAATCACACCCGTGTGAACTGAGTGGTGTAAGGTTTTATATAGCATGATCAGCTGTGGTCTGACGTAATGTCTGACGTAATGAAATCACACAAAATATGTTAAGTAAAAAAAGCTATCATTTTTGATAAATGTATGTATCACACCTGGATGTGATTTCAAAACTGGCTGTTTTTGCGCAGAGAAAATGACCACGGTTGCTACGGTCATCCAGTTCACCCGGGTGTGATTTAATTACGTCAGAAATTATTTTGAACATAGCAACCATGGTCATTTTTTTCTGCACACAAAAGCCAGTTGTAGGAGTGGTTTACACCACTCAAAAAAACGAAATGTCATCATGCTTTAAGTAGCATGTGACGTGTCAAACTAGGGGGTTTTCATGATGATGTATCCATTCCAAGTTAGTTTTGCACAAAAAACACTCCTTGGGGCTAAAATGGCCATAGCTGTCATCACAAATGTGATGATGTCAACACATTTGGGCAAGTGGTTATGGCCACTTGACATTTCTTCTGCGTTTTACCCTGTGCTCGACTAAAGTGGTTTAAAATTGCGATAAAGCTTCAAGGAGAGAGACGAGGCGTTATGTTTGTCTTTATTTGTTGTGAATATGTAGCAGTATGATTGGATAAAGTTGGGTCTCTATTGGTCAAATAATGTATTCATATTTAATTATTTTTTATAATTGCCATCAATTCTCTCTCTCTCTCTCTCTCTCTCTCTCTCTCTCTCTCTGTCTCTCTAGTGTCTATGTTGGCCGCCCATGAATATGACGGGATGAAGGACCAGCTGGACTTGGAGCAGAGCCTGAGAGTGAAGGCTGAGACCTATGCACATGAGGTAGGAACATCCCACTATTTTCTTTTTTTTTAACCTTTATTTAACCAGTAAAAACCACATTGAGACTGAAGTCTCTTTTACAAGTGTGAACTGGCCAAGACAAGAGGCATAATAAGTGACACAGCTCTGCCAGTAACAAAAAAAATACACAACAAAAAACAGGACATACAATGCTCATAAATACAGTACCCACTACCGAAGAAGCTCAAAGGGAGAACAGGAACGTTTAGTAACGCAACCAATAAGGACTAATAAATAAAAACTAAGCAACGGAAATTGCTAGTAGACTAAAAAGCAAGCAGACATTTGCTATACGTCAAAGCAGGAGCAATGTATGGGAAGTGTGCCCATGGCAATCCTTTTAAAGCTCACTAGGGGAATCACAGCAGCCAGTTTGAGTCTGGTCTGTAGGTCATTCCAAGACCAGGGTCCGAAATAAGCAATGCTTTTTTTTCCAGCCTCAGATTTTGTTGGGGGCACGACATAGCGTAACCAAGCATTTGATCTGAGGTTGAGAGAGTTTTGGACAAGTTCAAATTTAGAACCAATGTAACGTGGGAGATTACCACGTTACCACGTTATCAAGTATACTCTGTGGACACCTAGTAGGCCTATGTATATTATGTGGTGAAAATGGACCACAATTCTCTCTCCCAACAATATACTGTTCATTTTATTCAGATAGGAAGCAGAGCTGTAGACGTGAGACTTTTAGTCAGACTTAAGTTGGCCTGCATTCAAAGAACATTGTTATTTTATCACTGTGACAGGCCCACTAGCCTCTTGTTTTGCACACACTTTCTGTGCTGTTGAATCTCGAATTACTTGAGATTTGCACAAAAAGACAGCTCTGATAGGAAGAAAGAAATCTGAGAGGATCACAGGGGAGGCACCGGGGGGAGTTTGTGTCAGGATCTGACACCAGAACAGCAGGGATACGTGTGGCTCTGCAGGGGAGCATATTAATATCACACCACTGATTAAGGGGGCGAAAACACACTGTTCTCAGTGTGTATATGAAGCATACATGCAGACAAAACAGGGGAGAGCCTGGTGCAGAATCAGCTTACCTGATTTTACAATACGTTGATTGTACTTCCATGCAGCAGACTGCCAGGTGAATGCTGCAATCTTTAAAGCCCAAGTTTTACAGTTGGATGAGTGAGTGATGTTGCAATTAGTCTATACTGTGTGACCCACATTCTGCGGCTGGTAATTAATGTGTGCATGAATAACTTAGATTATCGATTGTCTTGAATTCAAGAAGGGTGCAATATATTGACCTCAAAAGCAAACAGACCTCGAAGATGAAGATAAACCCTAGTGACGCACGCACGCACGCACTGATGGGTACATTTCTGTGGAGGATGCGAGCTAGCCGCTTCTCTCTTCTTAACACTTCCTCCACCCGTTACATCTCTCCTTCACACATCATTCTGTTCCTCCCTCCCTCCCTCCCTCCCTCCCTCCCCACCTCTCCTGCAGATGCTGGTAAAACAGAAAGGGGCCAACAGGCAGAGTATGATCCTGATGCAGAACTCTGAACCCAGCGTGCAGCTTCTCAAAGCTCTGGAGGATGTGGCCGACATTAACAAAAGCCTGGAGGAGGAGAGGCTGCAGCATCAGCAAAAGGTGCGGCGTGCGGGAGACACATGAGGCAGCCCTCACTGCGTGAAGAAATACATGTAGTTATATACGAGAGAGAGAGAGAGAGAGAGAGAGAGAGAGAGAGAGAGAGAGGGAGAGAGAGGGTGCCATGTTGCTCTTGTGTGATATGGTGACTTGACTCCTCTTTGGGGAGCAAAGAGCACTTGTGAAGTGAACTGCTCTGTGACTACTGTGAATAATTTTGGTCGATTGAGACAGTTATACAACAACGGGCCAGAACATGGCCTTGAGTTCATATTGATTCGTAAAGGAGAAGAGGCAGTCCAATATCACCACAGTCTCCTGTGCTACAAAGCGTGTTTGACTTGAAGTACTTACACCCTAATACATAGTTGACATGTGTCAGCTCTGTATGGTCCGCTCTCTTTTCGCCTCTACACCAAATCTCTTTTCTACCGAAAATAGCTGATCTGCTATTTTCCGGGGAATGTCCCCCGGTGAGAATAGGGATGGTAGGGTTCAAGTGGTTAATCTGGAACTTGATCTTGAGAAGTTAGCAGACAAGGGCTTCTGTAGAGCCACTGTAATCTGCTGAAATGCACAGGAGACACAACTGACATCATCAAGACTTGTGTGCATGACAGACTGCACCATTAACAGAATTTATAGGGCAGGACTGTATTACTGTACTGGCTCATCGTGTGTGTGTGTGTGTGTGTGTGTGTGTGTGTGTGTGTGTGTGTGTGTGTGTGTGTGTGTGTGTGTGTGTGTGTGCGTGTGTGCGTGCGTGCGTGCGTGCGTGCGTGCGTGCGTGCGTGCGTGCGTGCGTGCGTGCGTGCGTGCGTGCGTGCGTGCGTGCGTGCGTGCGCGCGTGCGTGTGCGTGCATACGTACAGCGTGGAGGATATGTGTGTTCTCTGGTTAGGAGCAAATTGCATGCATGTGTGCATCTGCTGTATGTATGACTGTGTGTGTGTGCGTGTGGCTGTGTGCATTTCATGTATGTTTTTAAACATATGCAGATGCGTCACAAACTGTCATGTCAGTTCTTATAATGCCATTGGATCAAGAGAGATCATTTGGCTGGTGATTGACGTCTTCGATGACTGATCTCTTTTCATTACACGTTCACTACTTGGTGCAGCTTGGTTGCACAAATGCAATCCCTCATCGAGAGAATTATCAGAACCCTGTCTTCCTTGAAAAGACAAAAACACATTCTGTATAATTTCATGTATTCTGACAGACTGCCTAGGTCTAGCTAAACCTTAATCGCATCTCTATCTTCTGTGCCTGTGTGTTTAAACATGTATGCCCCTCTAAGAATGATTCCCTTGTGTGAATGTGTGAGTTATTGTGTGTTTACTGTTTATGGTGTGTTGTGGTTAACTGGACAGCATGAAGGATCGAGCAATATGCGGTATTGTAGTGTCCATTATGCACAGGACTGAAACCGTAACGTACAATTACACTGTTTCACCGGCTTGTGTGAAATAGATATTTGCAGAGGTTTCTCCATCCGAACGTGGATGGGATTTTAGTCTTTCTATCGAATGTGCATTTCAGGTGCAGAGTCTGGAGAGGGAGTTGGAGCAGAGCTCGGTGAGGGTGGAGCTGGACGCTCTGCAGAGACAACTGGACCTCCTGGAGGTGGAGAAGAAGGAGTGTGAGGGACGTCTGGAGCAGGCAGAGAGGAGGAACACAGAGCTGGAGAACAAAGGTTGGGAGCAGTGTTGCCATGTCCGCTTATTATAAGCGACTTTGGGCTTGTTTTTTCTGTAAAGTTGCTTGTAAATTGCGGCTTGCGGTTTTTTGGGGCTTGTTTCTAAAGTGTAGTCGCTTATTTGGGCTTGTTTCCTAATGCTGTTTAAACCAGTGATTCTCACACATTAAAACAAACTGAAATTAAAAACATGAAGTCAATTTGAAATAAAAAATGAAAACAAATGTACAAACTGTACAATTATATGTATCACATTGAAAAGCACTTTGGAGAAATGTGTTTTATAAATGCACCATTCTAAAACACGCACGCACGCACGCACGCACGCACGCACGCACACACACTAGAGGTGCAGAAATTAGAAGACGGACACCACACAAACACACACAAACACACACACACACACACGCACACACACACACACACACACACACACACACACACACACACACACACACACACACACACACACACACACACACACAGGGGCACACATGGATTTAACCACTACATTATCTCTCCGGGTTTAATTTGCTACTTTGTTAACAGTTTTATTAACAGTACAAGGTGCACACCAGATCAGGCTTTTAACTGTTTCTCCAGTGACCTAAATGGCTTGTACCATTCACAGTTATTATTCCATTGCTCCTTCCTAGCCAGTGTAGACGGTTGGAGCAGCTGGCACCATCAATCTGGCAAACAGGCAGATCTTTCCCCTGTGTGCTGTATAACAGCTGTCTGTTGCTTTCAAATGGGTCATTTTGAAATCATTCCCCTTGTGTCTTGGGTTTAGCTACTTATTGACAACGGTTAATTCCATGAGAAGAAAATGCAGCAATGTGGAAGGGTGCTGTCATGGTTCAGAAGAAATACCAGTTGCATTTTACAACCATGTTTGACTACAATAAGTGACACATCCTAATGCATTAAGTAAATAGATACATAAATAGACGTTACCTGGTGAGAACAAAACACAATTACGATATGCATGAATTCATTTGTTTCTGTATGTGTGTATCACATCACAGAACAGGTCCAGATCCAATTACTTCTACCTGGGTATGAATTACCCTCTAATGTTGCTGTACCACTTCCTCCTTCAATCTAACAAAGAAACCTCATTTTAAATGGGAGGCAGCTGCCCTATCATGACCTATACATCATGTTTAGCCGTGGTTCTCTGGGGACCCCCAGGGGTTCCAGGGAGTCCCCAGCTAAATCAGCCAATTTGGTTTCAAAATAAAATATTTGAATCCTATTTTCTACTTCGGCTATTCATCTACTTCGGCTATTTATCAAATAGCCGAAGATAGAGATCTACAATCTAACATTTGAAATGATCTTGAAAGGTTTTATCGACACAAAGCTAAAGGGGGACCCTGACACAAAATCTTGTCAAATGGGGGGTCCATGGCTAACACAAATACAATGGAAACAAGCCTTAGTGCTTTGTTGGTTTTTTTTAATCCTCTTAGCAGACCTTGTATTGAATTTCCCTCGGCTTATTCTACAAACTGTTAATAAAGTTTTCCATCAATTGTTCAATCAGTGTTAAAGTGTAACCCCGGCCCGGTTCCATTCTCTCTTCCTCTTACCATACGCAGTCCGAGACCTGGAGGAGGCCCAGAGCAGCTGCAGCGCCATGGCGACAGAGGCCTGCGTCCCGCCCCCTCCAGCTGGGGCCGCCGCCCCTCCCCCGGCCCCCCTTCCCCAGCCGCCTCCACCCCCTCCTCCTCCCCCTCCCCCTCCGCCACCCCCTCCCCCATCACGCTGCAACCCCCTCAGGTAAGGGAGCCCAAGGATGCATGATGCACAACTCAATTTGTTTTTATGTGAATGAGTGTAGTGCGTTTGGTTTAATTACCTCTCTCTCTCTGTATCTCTCTCTCTCTGTCCATAATTATCTTGTTTTTAATTACATTTTACCTTTAACTGATACTGAACAGAAACAATATAATAATTGTTGTAACATATTTTCGTGGTATCAATATTTGAATGAGAAAAATGCAATGAACTTATTTTCTCTCTACCCTTCCATTGAACAGCTCACTGATTGCCATCATGCGGAAGTCTTCTAAGGGATCAAAGGGTTCTCCGAAGACAGAGCAGTCTCCTGGTGCGTTTCACGTTGGTATTCTGTCTCATTATTTTGTTATGAGAATCAAAATGGGACCTTATGTTTACAGAACACTCTAACCACTATAGGCCACCTTGGCATGAGTAGATCTCCCCTCTGGTCTGGACACACCAGGTGAATGAAGAGGAACTACCAGAACCAGAATAGAGAACTAGCAGTAGTCTGGGAGAGAAACATTGCTGTAATTTAAGCCATGTTCTGAAAATGCATTTCCACTTTACTTTGCCCTACTTCCTGTTTAACACTTATTATACTTATATCCTCACATGTCTTTCTTCTTCTTTTTCTTTCCATTTCTTCTTTCTCTTGCCTTGCACCCCCCCCCCCCCACCTCTTTCTCTGCGCGTTCCAGATGGTGAGGGTGGAGCAGAGGTGAAGTCGAAGGCAGTGAATGAGATGATGGAGAGGATCAAACTCGGTGTGGTCCTCAGGCCTGTCAAGGGGCAGGACAAGAAGGTGAGTTCTTGAGAGGAGTGATGGGTCAGATGAGACTGACAACTATGTCTCAGTGTCTCAATGAACTAATTTTGCTGCTTGGTTTTTTGTTTTATTGTATTTACCTATGCTTTATTATTCAGTACTCGTCCTCCTCGCTCCAATGTCAAGAAAATGCACACACATTGAAGGGACCAAGATTTATTAAAGGTTTAGTGCACTCACACTGATTACTCTCCTCTATTCCCTTCCCGTGATTGTCCTGTGGCATCAATCGACATTGCCAGAGGATCACCGTAAAAGTGAGTATATTGACACCTACGTCTATCTTGTGATGGTGAGGTCATCTGAGAAATAAGACATCCCTATCTAATCATGGCAATATAGTTCTGGTGGTCATGGTCACAAATATGTAATTTGTTGCGCTTATTCAAATATTATAAAACTATAATAAGAATTCTTGTAAACTAATTCCAGGTAACTCCAGTATCTGGGGAGAAACCACAGGAAAGTGCCATGGAGGAACTGAAAGGAATTCTGGTGAGAAAATTAACTGACACGAGGGCAAGGCAAGAAATAAAAGCTTACAACATAGTATATAGTCTCTGTGCAGAGTAATGTACATATCGTACAATCTATTCCACGCTAGGAAACAGTAAAGAGGAGCCCCAGTCGTGGGTCTCAGGAGCCGGCTCCCTCCCCTCCAGGGAAGAAGGACAGTGAGCTGGAGGTGATCCTCCGGCGCAGGCGCAACAAGGCAGGAGAGCCCGGCTCTGGAGGTACACCCATTTTACCGTACTCAGTAAAACATAGTTAATGATAATATAGTACTGTAAGTGAAGAAGGGACGGGGAGGGGAAAACAGAGAGGATGTACATAGGTAAGAACAATTCACAATCCGGGTTTGAACTCATGAACATGATTTTTTTGTTCTTGCTTACTGTACTGTAAATCGCTCTGGATTAAGAGTGACTGCTAAATGCCTCAATTGTAATGAATTAATTACTAGCTCAGGACTGAGGCCGATTCTAAAAACGCCTTCTAAATACTAACATTTTCTGAAAAACTTCTAATTATACAGTATATAGTATACAGTATATAGCAACTAACTTCTAGTTAGTTGCTATATACTGTTAATCTGACTCCGCCAGATGGTGGCGAGCATAGACATAAACACATAGCTCCGTAAGGGAGTGGTTGCACCACTCAAAATAAAAATTACGCTCCTTCCCCGCCTTTTCTCAGATTTGCGGGAAGCCCAGATGAGTCACTCCTCTGACAGCCTGAATGGCAGGCGCACCAGCACAGACTCCGGCAAGGAGCCAGAGGGGCCTGTAGGTCTGACCCCTCCCTCTTCCGACCCCGTGGGGCCCAGTACTGGCAGCCCCTCGCAGAGACGGAGGGCAGGGCCAGGCCCGGTGGTTGCCAGGCGGAGGAGTGCAGACACGGGCAAAGAATCCAGAGTGGCCTCTTGCGAGCAGAGAAGATCTGCTGGATCTTCTCAGAGGAGCTCTCTGTGTGAGAAAGGAGCCCCCGGATCTCCGGTCCCCAATGGCTGTATTGTCAGGTATGCTGTCACGCTCACTCGCACACAGACACGGCCCATTCTAAACCTGTACAAAGTGTTTGGAACATACAGTGTATCTACAGTGTATATCCTTTTTCTTTTTTTTCCCTTTCTTTTTTTTTTTTTTTTTTTTTTTTTTTTTTACAATTGCTCAATGTGGAGTAACACGTTACTTTCAGAAACAGTTTTTATACATTTGAAGCTTCAAATGAATTATTTTATTTTTTATTTATTTTTTGCGGCTTTCGCCTTAATTTTATATTACAGACAGTAGGCTGACAGGAAATGGGGGAGAGAGATGGGGGGGTGACATGGAGTGAGGGCCGTCGGGATCGGGAGTCGAACCCGCCCAGGCCGAATTCAAATGAATTCTTGCACACTAATGTCAATGCAGTTTGTCTCAAGTTTGTTTGAAGGCACAAGAGAACAACTCAAGAACTTTTTCTTGTTTGTCAATTCATGCTCAGATCACTTGAAATTCTTACTCATTAAACTTTTTGGATCTGTTGATCACCAGGGGAGAAGATGATATTCTTTACACTGACCTATACAAAAACCCTACTGATCGAAATAGCCTACTGAGGGCAGACAGCTGTCATCCCCTGCCTCTAAAAAACAGCCTTCCCTACAGCCAATTTTGTAGAGTGAAGCGCATCTGCAGTAAACCCGCTGATCTTAACCGGCATTTAACTAATATGCAGACTAAATTTAAAGAACGGGGCTATTCTAACACCCAAATTCATAACGCCTCACACAAGATTAACATGTCCGTGTGGCAAGGCATATGTGGGTATGACTACCCGTGAACTTAAAGCTTGCATAGCAGAGCATCGCAGCACTATTAGGTGCAAGAATATGAATTATCCTGTTGCCGCACATTTTGTGGAATCCAACCACCCTGTCTCTTCTCTTCATTATATTGGCATAGAAAACGTCTCTGTGCCCAGAAGAGGGGGACACATCGACAAGTTGTTGTTAAAACGTGAGGCTTTCTGGATTCAGTCTCTAAAAACATTGTCCCCATTTGGCCTAAATGTAGACTTTGATCTCAAGCCTTTTTTATAAATATAAAAATAAATAATTCTAAAAAATGTTTTTGTACAAATACTTTTTTAACCCTATTATTATTCTCTCCCCTTTCTGATCCACAGATGGCCTACCCACCAGAGGCTTATATTCAGTTTATTTTAGGGGACTTGTGTTAAATACAGGACATGGAAATGTATCTCTATATTTATTATATATTTGTGATCGATTGAACTGTTTTGTATTGTATAGTTGTTCTTTACTGTGTGGTTCCATCTCTATTTGATATTCCTAAACTGTAATGTATAGACAATATCTTGGATAGATTTATTTGTCTTAGTGACAAGGAATTAACCTTCCAGAGTCTCATCAGCTATTCATGAGGTATAACTCCTCCCTAATAACCCAGGAATGTGAGACAGCTGATCCTGATTGCCCGCAACACTATCAGTATGTGATTGGTTGACTGTTGAGCCCTGGCTCTATATATATGTGATTTTAATTGTTTTTCCATATACCCTGAAGAAGGCAGTTGTACTGCCGAAACGTTGGTTTTTACTCTGCATTCTAATAAATAATCGGCTCTTTGTTTCTGCCGTGAGCTGGCACCACTACTAAGACTGGTGTGCGTTTAGCATCCTCCTGCACAATGCAGTTTGTCTAACATTCACTATGGAGAGTTTGATTCTTATAAATTGTATCCGATGCAGCTTCTGAGTTGTTTGTGAATTGATTGTGACTGGCTACTAAAATACCATTTTGGCAAAAATACCAGATCTACAAGTTATGTGTTGTGGGGGGCACGGTGGCACAGTCGGTAGTGCTGTCGCCCCACAGCTAGAAGGTCCTGGGTTCGGTTTCCGCTGGGGACGCCGTGGGTGCGCTCTCGTCTCCCCACCGCGTCATCAGTGCCCATACCCAAGGCGGGGTTGGCGAAAGGGCCCCTCTCGCATGCAAGAGCTTGCATGCTCTCCCCATGTCCCCCAGGGTAGGTACCCTCACAAAAAACATGCAGTAATCCTGGTAATCCTGGACCATGGGTTGCAAAATCGTGGGATAAAAATGATAAAGAAGTAAGCTATGTGTTGTGAGCTTGATAAATGTTCCCCTCAGAATAGTGATGCTCAAGGTTCAAGCAGTGTTGCCAAGACCCAAAAACCACAACCCGCAACTCTTCCTTTTTTTTCAACTCTGGGGGAAAAAAAGCAAAAGTTGCGGAAAATAATCAAACTTGGCAACACTGGGTTCAAGTGGTCACTAACCTTCACACTGGTCTTGTTTTTTCTTTCTTTATCCTCCACAGCAGTGGTGAAAGCAACCCGAAGGCCCCTGAGAATTCTGCTCAGTCCAATGGAGTCAATCACACAGATCCAAGTGAAGACACACACACCACTCTGTCTCCCAGCTTTCCTGCTGATACCACCCCAGTCAATGGAAACACAGATGCTGAATGCTAAGATGGGCTCCTTGGCTCCTGGGCATGTCTCCATAATCTCTCTCGGTTTGAATCCAGTTTGACTCAGGTTTATTTAAGTCCACCCGCCCCTGAATATACTGTTGACTATAATGCCTCTCCCAAACTATTTGCAGCGATGCAAAGATAAGTCAAGAGACCTGAGCAGAGCCGTTGAGATGAAGAACCATCTAAGTCTAATCAGCCTCTCTGAAAAGGCCTATTTGTCCCGACCCCTTATCCATAATTTATACATTTTATGGATAATTATTATGGACTTAGATGGTTCTTCGTCTCAACTGCTGCAAGATATTAAGTGTTGATTTAACTACACTCAGGGTCAAATTAACACTTTGGATTTTCTGTGTAGAGCTATCTTCAGAGAGATTTATGAATGCAAGTCCTGGATTCTGGAAGACAACGTGAAAGATTGAACTGTACAAGGAAAGCTGCACCATTTGCACAGAATCTCGGTTTTCTGCAGTTACTGTATAAGCATGTAACAATATGTACAGCTCTACAAGACTTTGGGTTGTTCTATTTGACACACAAATGATGTTAAAAGTAACTTTGTGTCTTCAGGGGGGTTTAATTTCTTACTCTGCCTTCTCCCCTTATCCTTCTACTTCCTCTTGCTCTAATTTCTTCTTTCCACACGCACACCCAGTTGTAGTAGACAGGTTTAGAATATTTTCAGTAACTTGCCCTCTAATACCTATATTAGTCCTGAATCTGAAAGGAGGGAGATTCCTGCTTACTTATGTATCTGGGAAATGCTCAAACAGTAAGGAACAATGTTTACAACCAGGGTTATCGTGAAGCAAATGCAGCACAGCACTGCACATGTAAAAGGCACTTTTTATTGCTTTTTCAGCTGAAGCTGTCATACGAGCTTCAGTATGTTGACTATCAATGTGTGATAATGCAACAGCAGCATATACAATAAAATCTAAAGCCATGCACGTGTTAAAGAACGGGGAAAGCCAGGAACACCTTTTTGAGGAATGAGGTGCTTGTGTATTTTGTCTACCTCTTCACAGACACCTGCCTCTTAGCCTAAAGCCTGAATTACTTACTGTAGTTGTGCACTGGTGTTTCACACCGAAAATAGCTCATCTACCAGCTCCCCGCATCTCACAGTGCGGCTTGTGGGCTTGTAGATCAGCATTTTTGTTTTTGTGCGACGCGATGCACAACAAAGTATTAATCAGGAATAACTATATCCTAAATTGTATTTCCTCACTGTAAGGTAACACACAATGTTGTCATTGGTCCTTCCATCACAGAATGGTACATGTGTGTCTTCCACTCTCCTCAAGCTGGCTCACAAGCACGGGAAGCAAGAGCCTTATGCACATTTGCTAAGATACCCTCATTGTTTCTTTATTTCATCCACCCATTCTTATTTCAACATGTATTCTTTTAACCACTTGAACCCTATAGCATCACTATTCTGGGGGAATATAGCAGATCTACAAGCTCACAACATGTCACAACGCAATACTTTGTAAGCTTGTAGATCGGGAAACAAGTAAAGAGCCAACCCAAGTCAACTAAGTATATTAGTTTACTGTATAGAGGGTTTAAGTGGTTAATTTTGTTTGTAGGGCCTGCTGTTTATATCGCTTTCCATAATCGACGTGCAACATTAAATAACTGAATTGTGAAAATTTTTATGCAAATACATGATGCACATTTACTATGATGAAAGTATGCCTTCACCACTTGAGTCTTTCTTGAAACACATAAATCACATGTAAACAGTAGTTCATTTTCTTCATGAAGCATATTCCATTATGAGACAAAGGAGCTACTGAACAAATATAAAAAACCCAAACTTCTGCTTTCTTTTCTAGATCTGAGTGAGTTCACTGCAATCTGGCAAATGTGGCCTATTTATATAGCCTACCATAGCAAGAGCATATTGGTGAGGCCTACAGCATAGACATTTTTATTGTTGGGCTGTGCTTGGGATGTGTGTTCAATCTCTGTTTCAATATTTGTGAAAGTGACTCAACAAAAATGGAATTATTTGACAGTTGGTGTGATCATTGATATTGTGTGTTTGGGACAAAACTGGGTGTTGAGTTTTTTTTTCTAAATATGGATATTCATCTTCCATCACATGGATTAAATAAAATTGCAAATCAAACTGCAAGTTTGTCTTCATGTTTTGGAGAAAAGCTCACATGAGTGTCCTGCATTTTAGCAGCCATAGGTCTGCCCAATACAAATTCATATTTAAAAAATAAGTATCATCACAATCATGTAGTTGCCAGGTTATTTTAAAGGGTAACAGGAAAGGTGGACACAAAAACATTCTGGGGCTCGGTACTAGGGAAAACTGGGCACCATGGAAGAGTGGGCACTATAGGGAAATGTGGGCACCTGGAAGAGTCACACACGTTTCCACATGAGAGCTGCTCAAATTGCCCCCAAACCAGGTTTGTGCACCTTTTGTGCACCTAGTGTCCACTCTTCCGGGTGCCCACATTTGCCTGGTGCTCATTCTTCTCCACAACAGAGTGCCCACATTTCCCTAGTGCCCACTATAGTTCTCCACCCCAAAGTGCACACAGTTTTCCCACCTTTCCTGGTGCCCACTCTTCCCTATAGTTTTCCCAAATATATGGTGCCCATGCAGGTTTCTCTAGTGCCCACCTTATCCTGTATTCCAATTTCCATTGCAATAAAAAATAAAAATACATAATTAGTACTGATACAAACATGCCCTTGTTTAATGTGACTATGTGAGACGGTACATTTGATTTTACAACACGCACACCTGTATCGTAAGACAAGATGAAGCCCCTGAAGAGCCATTATTATTTAGGTGTAGTGGTTCGCAATCTTTTCAGGCTGCGACCCCCACAAATATTCACATTTGAAGTTTTGAACTGGGGAACACCCCCAGCCGACTCTTGATTGTGAAAATGGCCAAAACAACTTGGCCAATGCATATTGATTCATTTGATGCATTGATGATTAATTTCATTTATTTGATTGTATAGGTATTACAAAAATGTCTTAAATTCAAATTGTCACTTTATTACTATCATCTCCAAATAATATATGTGGGCACCCTCCTGGGGGTCCCGGCGGGGGGTCCCGACCCACAGGCTGAGAACGACTGCCTAAAGTACATGCATGCATTGCGCGAGTGCAGAGTGCAGTCAAGATGGCGGCCCAATCGCAGTATTATCAAGACATGCAAGAAAACTTCAGAAATAACAACAAAAGTAGGGAGTTCCCTGCGCATACAGCAAAGGTGCATTCAGTTGCGTGGAGTTGTGACGGCAGGAGACTCGCGTCGGGATCTTTTGACAAATCGGCTAGTGTTTTTGTTCTGGAAAAAGACCGCTTGGTAAGTTGTGTCACATCCATCGCAGCTAAATGCTATTAGCATTGTTTCAGTGAAATGAATGGATGGATGAATGGATTTCTGGCCACATAAATGACTCGTTAGTTATATGTTATATGTTATATGTTTCAGTTATGCTGTCCCAGCCAGGCAAATGTAATGTTGATGCCAACTCTCTAACATGTGTGTACTGTACGTAATGTGGAACAGTGGAAAGGACAGTCCCATATTAACTGCATGGTCCAGAGGCAGAGCATTAGCCAGTTCTAACGCTCTGGACCAGAGCTATAGTCGTTTTTATTCCCCACTTACCTTAGGGTTTAGGGTTGGCGTTAGGTTTCTGGTTTAAGGACTTCAGTGTTTTGTGTGTAAGTACAGAACAAATAATGTTTGTTTTTGCCATCTTTGTTGTAGAGTTATGTTTTAGTTCATTTTATGGCAGTGTTCATTTTTAGTTTGCTAAGATAGTTTAAGTAGCCTAGGCAGGCCTAAAGTTCAATGGATTGTTCAAAGACTGAGCTTAAATCAGAATTTGCTACTAAAAGTAACACTAAGACTAAGTTTAGGTTTATTCTAAGTGGGGAACAAATAACCTTTTTTGCATGGTGGGGAACATAGAACCTGGGGAACATAGGTACACTCCCCATAAGGGAGTGTACCTATGTAGGAATCTATATGAGTCTATAGATTCATAGACTTGTTTGATAGCACACTATCATGTTGGATTCATGTGAATTGTGAATGTTTGTTTTTAACATCCACCTGACCTTTCACTCTGTACTTAGCCTGCTCCTTTTTCTCTCTACACCAAACATCTTTATATGCTACCTATACCTAAAGAGTTGGCAGCCCCCCTGTAGTAACTCTGAGGACCCCCTGTCAAAGACCTCTGTTCTATAGCAGCATTTGGACACTCATGATAAGCAAAATGCTTTACTGTAACTCTTAGTGAAATGGCCATTGCCTCTGATCGCTTTCTGCAGGTGAAAGAGAACAACTACAGAGGCCATAGTGACAGCGTGGATCAGCTGTGTTGGCATCCAACCAACCCAGATCTTTTTGTTACAGCATCAGGGGACAAGACCATACGGATATGGGACGTCCGCACCACAAAATGCATCGCCACTGTCAATACCAAAGGTGGGCAGTTATTACACATGTGGACAGTTTGTACACATGCTCATTGCTCTCGCCCCTCTTAACTCGCATGTTACTGTACTGTCCCAAAGCAAAAAAAAAGATGAGCAATAAGGCACGAGGTTGCAGTTTACCTTGTATTTTATAATGGCTGAAAGGCGTACAAGTCCGACCCGGTCAGATATGATAAAATAGAGGTAAACTGAGACCGCGTGGCTCTAAAGCAGATGGTTTGAGATGGATGGGGAGCGCTTGTTTTCTTACAAGCCCCACCCAAAGCCCCTGAGTCACTTGCTGTCCCAGACCGGGCGAGGCTTAGAAGCCCCACACGGCCGGGGCTTGTAAGGAGAATCCTTACCTCGTTCAGCTACAGATACGCTGGATCACTCACCTGTGATTGATATTAACTGATAGGTGTAGATTATAGTCTCATTTAGTATGTCTACTAAGTGGAAACCAGCCAATCGGAATCAAGGATTGGGACTACTACCCGTTTTAGAAATAACATTTTACTTTGGCCATCGATTTCTGTGAGCTTAAAGCCTCTTTTTTTGAGGGGCGCTAGCCCCTCCTATAAACAGCTATAGTGTAGATTCTGTCTGAACACAAACATTAAATGCCATTGACAATTAATGGAGAATTTGCGTCTAATGTGCCTGAGCAAATCGGCTGTCGATATGTCTGTCGGTATGTCGGTGCAAACCTTTGGCCAATTAAGGGACCACTATTATTGGTGACTTAACTACGGTATGTTTCAAGGTTAATGTACGATAATAAGAGTGCCCCAAGTCACTTAGCACATGTGTGATTTTTATGAATAAAATGAAATCTGTACAGTAGATTATGTTCTGACCTAATGGTCAAGATTTAATTTATCCCCCGAGCAAGCAGGTCGACTATTACCTCAATGGTAAAACTTTCAGCACTTAACCAGGAAACCAGGTCCAAATCTGGCGTAGAAAGGGAAAATGACATAGTGCTGCTTCTAAGTCATTTTGTTTTTCAGGTGAGAACATCAACATCTGTTGGAGTCCAGACGGTCAGACCATTGCCGTGGGCAACAAGGATGATGTGGTGACATTTATTGACGCCAAGACACACAGGTCCAGAGCCGAGGAGCAGTTTAAGTTTGAGGTGAATGAGATCTCCTGGAACAATGACAACAACATGTTCTTCCTCACCAATGGCAGCGGCTGTATAAACGTTCTGAGGTATGTAAGCAAATTAAGAAAAGCCTTGTGTACAGTATTCACAAGTAAATACATAAATAATGATGAATGATAATTATACTGACCATGCATCAGCAGTAAGTACACAACAATGAAAAGCAACAGGTTCTCGTGGGGATCTAAGTTAGGGCTGCAGCTACTGATTATTATCGATTATTCTATCAATTACCTTTCTCATTTCATATCAATTACGTTCGAGAAGTCAACTGCCGAAAGGAGCTCCTTTCTTAATTGCTATCTAAATTTCTGTTTATCCAGGGAAGCTTTTGTGAGCATGCATCCATACATTCTTTTGTTAATCACTGCTTCCTATTGTTAGGTCTAAATAGTATCACTATTGTTTCATGTGGAAAGGTGTAAATGTTTGTTGTTTAAGAGAGGACTCACCATTTTATAAAAAAATAATGTGTACGAGCCACCACCTGGCAGTGATTTTGCTGAACTCTTAATATTTGACACATTGGCATTATTGCCCACCAGTTACCCTGAACTGAAGCCTATTCAGTCAATCAACGCCCACCCGTCCAACTGCATCTGCATCAAGTTTGATCCCATGGGGAAGTACTTTGCCACGGGGAGCGCCGATGCACTTGTCAGCCTGTGGAACGTCGAGGAACTTGTGTGTGTCCGTTGCTTTTCAAGGTACTCTTTTGAAAGTGTGTGTTTCTGTGTATGCAGTATACATGTCTTTTACTTGTGTATTTGTGTGTAAGTTGAGGGTGTATAATTCCAGCTAGTGCTGTAAGAATATATATTAATCATTGCCAGAATTTTAGCAGTCTTAACACTTTTAGAGCTGCGCCCTCCAGTGGTCTAATGGTACCTCTGCGCCATGCTTCACATCAACATCAAGCCCCACTTCTGTGCACAAAGATGAAACCGAAATCACATTGTAGTCTAGCAGCTGGCGATGTTGTTTATCTTTCGCCAGAAGCGGTATGTCGGCCCACAATGGGATCAAAAATCACTATTCTCATCTGAACGCCGGCGACAAGGGTGTTTTAACTGATCTTATGATGATGTGATTTTGTGTATTTTTTTTGGTTTGCGTTCAAAATTGTAATGTTTCAGCAATGCTGAGGTCAGTGCTTTTCTACAGAAACCAACACTGCGATATTTATATACCTAATAGTGCTGACTGTTTTTTCATGCTGTAACATTTTAGAGATGTATGAAGACATCACTGATGCTGACATTGAATATTGACATTTTTGTCCCATTACATTTTTGTGTTTCAGGTTGGACTGGCCAGTTAGGACACTGAGTTTCAGCCATGATGGGAAGATGCTGGCCTCTGCTTCAGAGGACCACTTTATAGACATAGCAGAGGTGGAAACGGGTCAGTCCCACACACAAACG
The DNA here is from genome assembly GCF_951216825.1 of Electrona antarctica. Classification (NCBI taxonomy): domain Eukaryota; kingdom Metazoa; phylum Chordata; class Actinopteri; order Myctophiformes; family Myctophidae; genus Electrona; species Electrona antarctica. The sequence continues at coordinate 50,693,104 of NC_136806.1, forward strand.
CATACAAAAGTGGGACCACCCTTCACTCTGCAAATAGTTGTTCACAGCCTCAGCTGAGGACCCCTTTTCCACAGGGAATCCATGACATTGCTGGATGATAAATAGCAGGCATAGGCCACTGGATAGTCATTCACACTCCGTTACCGAGTCCTGTTCCCACGTTAGAAATGTATGTAGCGAATACAGTATGTAATACTTTTGCGGGACGCATCAAAGCATGCAAGACTAGGCATTTGGGCATGATAAAATATGTATTTGGGACAAACATAAATCCTCCATTGCACTCTTACTGTAAGTCATTCACTGCTGTTGATGTATTTGACGTCTTTATCAAATGGTAATCCCTGCCGTTAACATCTTTGACGTCTTTTTGAGTTATTTATTGATTCAGAATTTTCTCGCTAAGATTTATTATCTGCTGTTTTCGCTACTACATGTACACTCGTCTCCGTCTGACCGTCTCGCCACTCATGTCGGTGGAGTGATGTCACCACAGCCGTTTGCATGCATGCACGCACACAGACACATAAATGAAGACAGATGAGACCCGTTTGCGGAACCGCTAATGCAAATACGCCGGAATCTCGGAACCGGGTGTGAAACAGAACCGGTTCTGAGTCCCAACCCTATCTATTCCCAGAAGAAGGCAACATGGAACATTGCCATTAATGAATGAGTTTAGTCACACAATGCTGACAATTTGTGATGCACTGACATCTACAGATTTAAATGTTCGACTACAGTATGTTGCACTGCTCCCCACACCACTTGTGATGCAATAGATACAATTACATTACACGTTTTCTGCATTATTATGTGACTTGGGGTGAAGTTATTCAGCAATTATTTATGTGAGTATTTTTTATCTTTGTAAAATGTTGTACGTATTTCCGTAGGAGAGAAGCTGTGGGAGGTGCAGTGTGACTCCCCAACGTTCACGGTTGCCTGGCACCCCAAGAAACCCCTGCTGGCATACGCCTGCGACGACAAGGAGGGCAAGTACGACAGCAACCGAGAGGCTGGCACCGTCAAACTGTTTGGACTGCCCAACGACTCCTGAGAGGCTGGCACCGTCAAACTGTTTGGACTGCCCAACGACTCCTGAGAGGCTGGCACCGTCAAACTGTTTGGACTGCCCAACGAGGGGCCGGGAACTTTTAGCGTTTGAATTGGAGCAGCCCAATTAGTAGCAAGCAACACTCACTATTGACTACTTCAGCTTCCAAAACAAAAGAAGCTGCATTTTGTTTTTGTCGTTATATTGCAGAAGAAAAGGTTAAACTGAATAAGTTCTGTTGGCAGTGTTGAATGCCTGGCCCACAATTCAAATTACATGAAGAGGACAACAATATGTCCTTATATTCACACTGACCAAAATGTTTGTCAAACATTCCTGTGTTGTGCTTTTTATATTCCCCCCCCCCCCCCCCTCCCCCCCAAAAAAAGAAACTAGATAGGGTCTAATAATAGCATGGCTTCCGTATGCGTTTTATGTGGCCAATCTATGATGTATGACTCCTTATCTGCGGATGGCGAATCTAACTGCCTTTGATTTCCATTTTGTGACATCAATGTGACATTTAATAAAACTTTAATAAATGTTTTTAGATTGTTTTGAAATTTGTTTCGCTTTTATTTGTAACCTATGTAATTCACACTTTTGTTTTTCTTTTCCTGATCTTCTGATGTGTATTGATGGGTTTTTATATGATATTGTATTTCTCGACACTGAAAATGAGTTTAATTACTCAAATACAACTTCAATGAATGAATTGTGCATCCCTAGTTTGAAATGTTAAAATGAGTCGCCAAAATGATGATGAAATGGATTTAGAGAACGTCTCGTTCAAAAAATTCTTTCATTTTACGCTGCCTACTGTTGGGAATGATTTCCGTTGCTTGGCAACATCTTTATGGAACGGGAAGCACAGTGAACTATACGCCTACAAAAGTCAACATGCCGCCCACATATTTATGAACAAACGCATCTTGGAATTCGACAGTTTTTTGGTATTATGTTACGCTTTATGTATTTTTTATAGATGTCTATCTCAAACCTCTAAATGATCATGGATACACTGAGAACACTAGTTTACCTTAAATCAAATTGTGATTGCCATTTGCCACTGCCACCTCCATTCCAAGTGACTTTTAGTACTGATTTAATGTAAAGTCGTGTATGAATGGCTTGGGACTGATTAGATGGCAGAGTCGGGCCTTGTTCTGCAGTAAATGCAAAAAACATCACCAATGACATGCTTCCACCACCTGAGGGTGCTGGAGTCATATTTTCATTACAGCGAAGAAAATTTGGCTCCCTGGTTTTATGTGCAGTTGAAAGCCAAACGCAGTGCTGTAATATACGCCACGGTATATATATTTTTTGTAAAATATGGTTTTGAATTTTGATATTAAAAGGGATCTCTTTATAACTTGTGAGTCAAGTTTGTAGTGGAATCCAGACTGAGGAGCTGTTCAGCGTTTAAGCCCCAACACCCCCAAGAAAAATAAAATAAAATAATCACTGAACCAGCACTTCAGTCTGTATTCCAGGCTAGCAAATGTCAGCCTTCACATTATCATCCACCATTGATTGCATGCGTAATGCATTTGGTTCATACTTTGATAAGCAAGGACAAATTTCAATTTCAATTATGTGTAAATAATATATTGGTACTGATATAAATACCCCAAAGGAGTGGTAGACCTTATTTAACCCGAGAACACTAAACTTAACTTTTGTCACACCATCACCTAACCCAGGTATATTTTACCCAATGTAATATATTCCATAAAAATGTCATCAAAATATATTGAAGTACAGCAATACATGGCAACTTGATACTCTCTTTAATATTTCATCATGACTTTTCACCCCCCCATAAATATCGGGGCATAGGGGGGCAACATTGGTGAAATGTGGATATTATTTTAAAACTTTTCCTAAAAAAACATAATGGAGCTGGTCCACCCATTCCTGGGACATGTGAGAATGGTCCAGTGGGGGAAATAAAGCCCATTGTGGGTGCATGGGATTTTTCTCTCACTAAACGCGGGTGAAATTCACCCAAACACCTGCCTGTAGAAAAAAACAGGGATGTGGGCATGGAAACAAACCTACAGTACCTTCTATGATGTCACTGATCATCATGAAGGTACTGAAAGACCCACGTGACCCACCTCGACCTCAGACATCAGCAACATTATGATAATCACAAAAATATAATTGTCTGGGTGAAAATCGTGAGTTTATTCTAGGGTTAATTAATAAAAGCATTATCAGTATTACTATAGTAACAGTTAGCATATTTTGCGTCACAGATTACACTCCTGAGTCCTGCATTTAGTGTATTTGAGGAAAAACCTTGAACACTGCAAGACTGCATGTTGTTGCACATTTGCTGTGGTATGAATGCTTTTGATCTATTCATCAGGGTTTGATTTGAGTTGGTAGGAGTCCATATATCAGCTTTTGATATTGCTTATTATGACATGTTTTATCCCTGCTTCTGGTCAAACTGAATTTAATACATGTATTTCCTGTCTATTACGTTTGATATTTACATTTGATAATATCACCATTTAAAATTGTATGGTGTTACCGGTAATCATATTAACCCTGACGTCCCTCTTTTGGGGAGTTTAAAATGCAAAGAACCCTGGATCTATTGTCTGTTTTGTGTGTTCTACTGCTTGAATGTGGGACAGAGGGAGCAGTTACAACCCTTACTAAGCCAGGCGCATTAAGACAGATGCTATAATGAAATTGTACTAATTTAATCGTTTTTTGCACAGTTGCCAGAGAGCCATATAAGGAACGTCTGCCTGTTCGGGAATTAAAGCTTCTGAAAACACAGTTAATGTTTCTTAGAAGGGTGGAATGCAGAAGCAGAGAAAACAGTTAGATTGAATTACCAGGGACAGAACCATGCCTGCCATTTGGGTGTGCCTGATAACAAACGCAGGCGACACCACCACATATATACACACACACACACACACACACATGCACCCAACCGGAAAATGAGACAAACATCAATTGCTTTGAGACTTGGACCGGTCCCTGGTGTTCTTGTGTTGACACTCAGTGAGCCTCCCTGGGACCCAGACGGGGAGACACGGGCACCGCCCCTCATCCATCTTCCTCAGCTGCGACAGCCAGTAGCCCAGCACGGGACCCTCTCTCTGTGCCCAGAAAACGTGGGCCTCAGGCTGGACTGGTGGCAGCTGGTCACTCCCTTCTCCTGGAGCCGAGACCAGCAGGGTCTGGGGATGTATCACTTCCTTCGCTGCATCCTGTACTCCTAGCAGCAGGGATGTTACAACAGGCTTCCCTGTGGTCATCGCTTTAATTCCATTTAATTTACCTCACGCCCACATCCGAGCTGCACTACACTACACTACTACACTACACATAAGGACACAGGAAATAGGTCCTTGAATGGCATGCTTCTAATGGGAGCCCTGTGTTTTTCACAGCATGGAATTGGAAGTGGCAAGATGGGATGTGGGTTTGTTCCATGCGCATGCATCACATCTGCATACGTTATCTTTGTTTACTTTTATGTTATTTGCCTGTTTTTCAAATAGATAAACAGATTTGGCACAATGCCGTTGACAAAATGTCAGTCAAAACGTGATCAGCATCGGATCCAAAAGTCTGACTGCCATCATTTGGGCTCTGGTGCTTATAAGTTACTTGTGCGAGTAGATGTGTTGAAGTGTTTGGAGGTCTTTGTGTTTGTTTGTGTGCTCGTGTGCAAACTTTCACATAGGACTTTCGGGTGGCCATAGCTCAGTGCTACTCAAGTTGTTACAGTGAAGATGGACAGGAAAGAGGGAGAGAGAGAAGGGGAGAGACATGCAGCAAAGGTCGTCATGAATGGGACTCGGAACACGTGACGCGCTGTCAGGCCAGAGCCTAACAGTGCAATGCGCCTGGACCACTAGATGTTCTCTTCAAATTTTGTTAATGAAGACTCCTTTTGTAACTTACATGTATTCATTTCATCATATTTTTGTAGAGACCAAAAATGTTTAGGCTGAAGCCAATGGCTTCCTTTAGACGTCAAGCAGACTTAAACTTAAACTTCACCATTAATCACAGTGTTTTTGTTTATTGAGCTTTGACCTTATAGATGGTGTTTCCTTAATTTAGACTTAGACTAGACCTTTAGATTTAGACTAGTCGTGTGCTAGTCTGTTACAAAATAAATTTCTAATAGTTTCAAAATAATACTGACATTTTCAGCTTGCGGCCCTTGGACGTTTGGAATTTTGCTGAGTGGCCCCTGAGCCATCTTAATGGTTAGAGACAGATGGTCCCAGTTTGTGCCCGCCTATCGCTATGTGTCCTTGAGCAAGACACTTAGGGCTATATCTTGCGCCACACCTTACCTATGCTTACTTATTTGACATTTTTTACAATTTTGAAAAACCTTTCAAAATAGTTCAAATAGCCGATCTACAAGCTCACAACGTGTCGACGTAGATCGGCTAATCACAAGTGATTATTTACATCATCACATTCCGGCCAATCACTTTTGGTGTCCTCACTTTTCTGTCCTCACTTTTTATCCTCACATTCCGTGCTCAGCCAATGAAATCATCGTTATGGGGTACACACAAACACACAAAGCTGGGCATAGAAGGGGCTGGAGCCCCTCAAAAATGGAAAATATGTTTAGGGATAAGGCGTAAGGAGTGGTGCAAGATATAGGGCCATTAGCCATTAACCTCTAATTGCTCCCTCTCAAGCACTCATGACCATCTGAGCAGCATCACCTGGGTGGAGCTGAAACAGAATCCCCCCCCCCCCCCCCCCCCCCCCTGTGAATCAATTAGAAACTGACTTGCAGATTTGTTTGCATCGAGTTGTGTCCTGGTTGTGGTTGTCGACATGAGCGTGTCATCTCATCATTCTTCTTGTTGATTCCCATTGTTAGTTATCCAGCATCACACCCTGTGGAGAACCCTGGGTCAATAACCATACATCTGACTGTCCTCGTACATCATGGGACAATGACGGTAATGTCATGTGTCATTTATCATATCTGACTCAAAAGTGACCTCGGTTATTTGTTCCATTGTACCAGTTCCTTTATCTTGCCTATACAGATTACCATAAGTTGCTGATCATTTGTTCTGGTCTTTAGTGATAGCCTACATTTAGTCCTGGTTATTTTCTAACACTGTGTTGCTAAGCCACTGTAAACTGATTTACTCTTAAGAAGTTGAATTCACCTATTTGGCACCTAAACAAATATAGCAAAATCATTGTCCTGCTTTTCACATACAAAAAGGTTGTCGTGCAAAGGTTATTCGTATAGTCTCTAATACTGTACATTGGTGAATAAACATTTTACTAATGTTCAACCTGGTGTTCCAGTAGAGAGGGCAGGAACCAAGAGGGATTTACAGTATTTTACACTTAAGGTACAAGCAGAGGAATGTTCGTGGCACAGGACAAGAGTTCTTTTAAAGTTCAACTCCTTTGTAAAAAATCACCATGAGGGGCGAGCTCCAAAAGTGGTCTTTGGCATACCACTCTACAAAAAGTGGTATATACCACTTTTCAAAGTGGTATGCTGCTTTCAAAGCAGCATTTCTTTTTTTTTTTTCATTTGTTTTATTTGGAAAAAGCAGTGTAGTATAGAAAGCATTTCTCTCTGACATAGACAAGGTAGCAGCATGCCGTTTTCAAAGTGGTATGCCGCTTTAAAAGTGGTATGCCACTTTAAAAGTGGTATGCCACTTTTCAAAGCAGCATGCCGCTTTCAAAGTGGTATGCCGCTTTTCAAAGCAGCATGCCGCTTTCAAAGTGGTATGCCCCTTTGAAAACTTTGAAAAGCGGTATGCCACTTTGAAAAGTGGCATACCACTTTTCAAAGTGGTATGCCACTTTTGCCACTTTGAAAAGTGGTATGCTGCTTTTCAAAGTGGCATGCCGCTTTCAAAGTGGCAACGATCGATGGAACGATCGTTCGATCGATGGAACGATCGTTCGATCGATGGAATGATCAATGATGGAACGATCGTTCGATCGATGATGGAACGATCGATGGAACGATTGTTCGATCGATCGATGGAACGATCTGCGGATCACGCGGATCACGCATCGTGATTATCGCTGCTCAGACCGATCACGCATCGGTCTGAGCAGTCACCTGGCTATGCACAGTCGACAGACACAACCACAATAATCAACTCATAAATTATATTTGGAGCAACGTCATCATCGACATCGATGGAGAGAGAGAGAGAGAATAATGAGTGAACATGTTGGCTGAGTAATCAGTATCATAATTAATGCATAGGAAGTGTAGCTTGTTTTAGAGAAAGGGAGAGAAGTCAATGTCATCAGGGAATATTGTCGCTTTAAGAGTGACTAGCCACTGTATCCAGAATGTTTCTATTTGGAGTAGTTGCTTAAGTCTGTCACCCCTTCTTACAGACCTGGGGATGGTCAATGACCATGATTTTCAAATTATTTGGATTTGTGTGACCAGCTGACGTGTAGTGTTCTGCCATAGGGTAGTTGGGATTCCCGATCCGTACAGCGTGCTCAGCAAGTCTGTCTCTCAGTCTGCGCTTGGTGCGTCCAATGTAAAAACAACCACATTCACGGTGTAATCTGTACACAACATAAGTAGAATTACAATTTGCAAAGCTTCTGACCTGGTAGTTTTTTTTGACTGGATGTATCAACAAAGCTGTTTGATTTGACTATGTTGGTTGGATACAAACTAAAAATACACAAAACAAGTGGGGATCCACCAAGGACACTGCATGAAGACATTAAGATGATTAGATGATAGGTGCCGGAAACGAGCTTGCAACACAAATGGGGGATTGTGTCTTGTCTTGTGTGGTCCCTGATCAATTCATTTGCCTACTGATTGGCTCCTCTCCCAGCCCTGTCATGCAGGCACTCAGAGATGTGTTTAGGCATGCTGAATGCTGATCAATCTATTGAGATGGTAATGATTTCAGACACGTGTGTGTGTGTGTGTGTGTGTGTGTGTGTGTGTGTGTGTGTGTGTGTGTGTGTGTGTGTGTGTGTGTGTGTGTGTGTGTGTGTGTGTGTGTGTGTGTGTGTGTGTGTGTGTGTGTGTGTGTGTGTGTGTGCACGCACGCGCGTTATGTGCGTGTGTGTGTGTATGTATAATGAGGGCCTGTGTGTGTGTGTGTGTGTGTGTGTGTGTGTGCGCACACATGATCATCAACCACATACATTCAACATTTCCTCACAGAAAGCAACTTCCTGAGCAAATCACAAATTGGTATTGCACAACAGACCACATTTACACTGCAACACCCTAATCGACAACCAAATAAACAAAAACAAAAGCAATTTTTTCTACTGCTTTGTCGACTTCAAAAAAGCATTCGATTCAATTTGGCATGAAGGTCTTATGTACAGACAGAAAGCAGCATTGGGGGAAACCTATGACATCATAAAATCTATGTACACTAAAAACAAATGCACAGTTATAGTAGGCGAAAAGCACACAGACTTTCCCCCCCAAAGCCGAGGAGTTGCAGCCTGATTCCAACATCTATGAATTGAGAGATCTCTCTCTCTCTCTCTCTCTCTCTCTCTCTCTCTCTCTCTCTCTCTCTCTCTCTCTCTCTCTATCTATCTATCTATCTATCTATCTATCTATCTATCTATCTATCTATCTATCTATCTATCTATCTATCTATCTATCTATCAATGAATTGACAAACACGTTAGAACAGTCTACAGCTCCAGGCATCCCCTTGGCAAACACAGAAATCAAATTCTTACTTTTCGCAGATGACCTGCTGCTGCTGTCTCCAACCAAGGAAGGACTACAGCAGCAACTTTATCTCCTACACAAATTCTCCCAGACATGGGCCCTGACAGTAAACCTAACTGAGACTAAAATCATGACTAAAATTTAAAAAAAGATCCAGCTACCAAAACCATACCTTTTTCCTAAATACAATCCCATTAGAGCAAACAAAAATATACCTACCTCAGCCTAAATATCAGCAGCACAGGGAACTTCAACTAAGCTGTAAAGGACCTGAGAGACAAGGCAAGAACGGCTATTTATTTTTACCATCAAAAGAAACAAAATGATCAGGCATCCAAATTCAAACCTGGCTTAAAATACTGGACTCTGTGATAGAACCAATTTCCCTCTATGGTTGCGAGATCTGGAGACCATTAGCAAACCATGACCTCGAAAACCAAACCAAGACCCTACACATATAATTCTGCAAATCCATTCTCCGGACCCAGCGAAAAACACCAAATATTGCATGCAGGGCAGAATTAGGACGATACCCATTCATAAATCAAAATACAAAAGAGAGCACTTAAATTCTACAAACACCTAAAAGAAAGTGATCCAGATGCACTCCATAACAAGGCACTCACACACAGTGAAACTCAGTCTAGAGAGATGCCCCCTCAGCCAGCTCCACAGCCCCCTCTGTTCGGCTCTGGAGCTCTGCAAGAGGTTCGATTGATCCACCAGCCAGCCCATTGACTATTCTCCCAGTTTGTCTGTCTTGTTTTGTATGTTTGGTTTGTATGTCTGCGTGTCTGTATGCCAGTATGCTTGTGCGCTTGTCTGCTCCCCAGTCCTTTAGTCCCCCTAATCTGTTTACCCACCTGTTGTGTCAGACTGCATGTTTGTCTGCCTGTTTTACTGTCTGTCAGTTAGTTTGTTTGTCTTTTGGTTTGTCTCAGTTTGTGCCTGTCTGTTTGTCTGTGTGCTTGTCTGCATGCGTGCGTGTCTTCCCACCTGCCTTTCTGTGTAACTTTTTGTTGTACCCTGCCAAAGTCTATACAGTGTTTCTGCCTAACTAGTTTTGAGCTTGTAGATCTGGTACTTTTTCTGTTTTTGTCCAGCCAGTCCTATGTTAGTTTTGTGCCCCTGTTTCCCTCCTTTCCAACGCCCCTCCACCCACCCTGCTTTACCCTTATGTTCCCTGCTTGAGTATAGATGTTGTTATGGTGTTCTGTATGTAGTGTTTCCAGTCCTATGTGTATTCTATGTTATCCTGAGTTTTGGGTGAATAAATCCCTCTGCATTTGACCTCCTGCCTTTGACCAGTCTGTTCTGCATTTTGGGTCCTACTTCTGAATCTGCATCGAGTGATCTTGGTACATAGAAATTTAATTATTGGAGATTCGGACTTTCAAATTGTACATGTGCGTGTGTGCGTGTGTGTGTGCGCGTGTGTGTGTGTGCGTGCGTGCGTGCGTGCGTGTGCGTGCGTGCTAGTGAGGGCCAACGTCCCCACAAGTGAGAAACAGACATTGCAAGGAAACGTTTTGTTGTCCTCACATTGGAATTGATTGTTTTTATCATTTAAAGTGATTTTAAGAGTTAGGCTTATGATAGGTAAAGATCCAGGTTGTTGGGGCTAGGGTTAAAATTAGACATCATGCCTGATTTATACTTTGTTGCGTGCCGTGACTGTGTGTGTGTGTGTGTGTGTGTGTGTGTGTGTGTGTGTGTGTGTGTGTGTGTGTGTGTGTGTGTGTGTGTGTGTGTGTGTGCGTGCGCCGGTGCGCGTGCGTGTGTGCGTGCATTCATTTGCAGGTGCATGGATGTGTGGCCGTGTGAATTGTGTGTGTATTACTATTAGGAAGGGGGGCACATGCAGAGAGATAATCACATTCTCCTATCCATTTGCTCCAGTCAAAACGTATTAGTTTCTGAGTCTGTTAAAGGCCACTTCCGCTATTCTAGGTAATTGCTGAACTGAATTGATTGAAGGCTTTGTAATGGATGAGTCCTGAGTTTCGATAATGAGAATCTTAGATTCCCAGCATTCTCCATCCGATGGGTGTCATAAAACTTTTTTTTAGGCGGTAGAAAGACAGGTCTAAGAAAAAAACAAAACAAATTATCAGCATTGGTTTGTGCAAAATAGAACCAAAATACTTATATAATTCTATACTGAACACACAATATTAACAAAGTGTTTGTTCAGAGCGCACCCCATCCCCCCCCCCCCTGTTGTGTTGCTATTGTCACCAAATGTTGACCTATTTTTGCAGAATATTCACCTATTAGGACATAAACAGCATAAAGACGCTACCGTATGTGTGATTAATTTAGCATATCTTGAGATATGAGCTATATTGAGATGCTCATCAGCATATGTCAATATCCTTTCAGTATTTTTGATTAACTTACTAATTAAATAGGAAAAACCTAAGATCAAGCTCTATTTACTTCACTTATTTAACTCCCTTATTTATTTCACAGATGCCCTCTATAATGCAATTATTGGCCAAGGGACTCATCTGTTCTCCAATGATTAAAATTATAGATTTCTCAAACCCACCCACCAACCAACCAACCAGCCAAGCTTATTTTCAAACCGAACCAAATCAAAGTTCCCCTCAGAGATTCAAAAATAGACCTCTTAGAAACGGCAGCACTAATCAGAAGGCACTGCTAATTTAGGTTTGGTCTGTAGATTGCATCCAAATGAGTTCAGCAGATGGTCAGTATATTACATTACATGGTCCAACATAAATGTCATACAAGATTTCTCCAATGTAAAATCCCGTAAAGTAGTCATTATTGGTTGGGGCCGGCTGGGGGCCAAGCACGTCAGTGTGAAAGGCACTATTTTGTTTTTCGTGGTTTTCTTCTTTATTCCACTGCTCCAGGTCAAACCGTGCATTCGTTTTTTTAGGAAACTCGGCAGTATGATAGAGGATTATGAAAAATCAGACCCGTCTGAAGTGACTGTACTGTACTGTACTGTACTGTACTGTACTGTACTGTACTGTACTGTACTGTACTGTACTGTACTGTACTGTACTGTACTGTACAAGCCCTCCTCCCTGGCCTGTGTGTGTGTCTGTGTGTTAGGCTGTGCAACAGTGACACTTGGTGGTGAACAAACACTATAACGCTATTTTCGTGCTCGGACACAGCCAAGGACACAGGGACAGACCCAGGGACACAGCCACACACATAGCTGTCTATAGGAGTGGTTGCACCACTCAAAAACTACAGAGAAATTAAGCTCACAACCATTGGCCGAAGAGTGGCTTTGAACAAGCATAAGCCATGCCTCGTTTGGCCTACTGCCTTCATTATGCTCCGCGCTTATATTTTCTGTCATTTTCAGTAGTTTGAAAAACACTTAAATCGTTTGTTCTCCTGGGATTTGTTAGAAATATGCGTGAAACGTTCTACACACAATCTATTAGTGCGGCGGTTAAGCTCATATATGGAAAGTATTGTGCATTTTATGACTAAAGCATGAAACTTTCAGAATATCATCTACACACCCCAAGGTTTGATTTCAGACGTGGAACCACTTTCTGACTGACCTCTGGTGACCTTGAGGGGTCATTGACCTCAGAATTGCATTTTTGCACGTTTTGCTCCATTATTTTCCACTATAATAATTATTTATGTTTGTTAAATGGAAGTTTTGTTCTAATGAATGACAACTTAAAGCCCAATAGTCTACAGAGATGGTGAATCATGTCAACTTTTATGATATAAATGTTATGACATTGTAATAACATTAAAAACATCTATAGAGAGCGGTTAAGCTCATATATGGAAGGTATTGTGCATTTTATGACTAAAGCATGACACTTTCTACAGTGCTAGCAAAATAAAATAAAGATGCAGCTCTTCATAGAGCTACACAAAGGACTGTATGAAGAGGTATAAGGAGATGGTCAATGCCAAGAAAGCTGCACAGGAGCTTGTGGCAGCGAAGAGTAAAAAATTACAAGAACCACAGAAGAGATAGTTGTCGTTATTTTAACATTATTGAATTGGTCTTAATCTTTTTTTAATGAAGTTATGGAAGAAAAAAATACAGAAAGACTTGATTGATGAGTTTTTTGGGTTTTTATATCCAATGAATATCGTTACAGTATATTCAAAGGTGCTATAGGGCATAGCAGTGGTGGCTATTTTATGGTTCCATCCATCCAGACCCCATTCATATAGAGATTTCAATCCAGGATTCATAAATGCTGTGAAAAACAAAGGCTATTGTATATTATATAATATAATTAAATATTTAAAAATAAATCACAGAATCAAATGTTTTAACGTCATGATTCAGTACGGTCCTGGATGGCTTGATTCTATAGGCTTATTGTTTTTTTTATATAAATATTCGTAGAAATCTCTATGGGGGAAAAAACTATGGGGTCTGGAACGATGGAACCCGAAAATGGCTGCCACTGCTATTGTATGCCCTATTCATCTCATGATTTTGGTTTTGGAGGCAACATGGCGAGCTTTCAGGGTTCATACGTTTTGGGGGAAGTAACTGTTGGATACTCTTAAGCCTTCTATACCAGGTGGCAGGAATTTAAGGAGATGTTGGGAGATAATATGGTACCATTTCTGTCATAACACTTGCTACCAGTGACATCGATGGAGAATCCAAGCTAATATAAACTGAAGACTATATTTTTGGAAAGTTAGCTATTATAGAAGTCATTGTTCTCACATTAATACAAAATCAAATTAAAACATTTAAATGTTCAAAATGAAAAACCTGCCATACCGACAATGTCACCGGTAGGCAAGTCTCTGAACTGTCCACAGCCCTACTCTGAGACACAGACTGAGTGGACAAAAAATGTACCATAATGAGCACTAGTGAGTTCACTTAGAACCACAACCTCACACTCAATGGTCTTTTTCCACTATCTTCATCATCTCTCTCCTCATTCCCTTCAGCCTCTACAACTTCTTTGTCTTCATCTTTGTGTATCAGACCTTATATTAACCATATTGGAAAAGTCAGTTTTCTGCTTCAATTAGGTTATTGCTGCTCAAGGCCGTCAGACCTTTGAGGTCAGGGGTAGTTGGGGATTAAGGGTCTTGCTTATGTATACCTCGACACATTGCCGGGGCCTGGAATTTAACCTGGGACCATCTGTTTCCCAGGTGGCTCATTCAGCTATGGCCATCCTTCTTGTGAATGGGTTGTAGAAGTTCCAACAGGAACTGTATTGAGAGACTAGGCATGGTACTTTCTCACAGGGTAGGAGAGTAAGGAGACAGTATCACAAGCACAAGCATCTGATAACACTCGATGCCTGCTTTTATCACAGACATGTTCATCAATGTTCCAATGCAGAGTGTGCATCATGCCGTGCTTTCAGATTCCAAGACGTCCGATCATCTACCTCATGAGCCACTGCTGCCCCGTCACTCCACTGGATTAGACATGTCATAAAATAGGCCGAAAGACGAATTATTATATACTTTATGCAAATTATGCAAATGAGGAACAATTTCATAATTTAGTTATGGCAAGAGATTAATGTATGTAACATAATATAGATGTAGACTCTAAAACAACCTTGATATGTTGACTAAAAGCAATAACACTATAGCTAATTCCTAATTTGTACCTATGTTTTACATAATTTATGCCAATTATGCTAATGAAGAAAGGGTGTATGACTTCACCATAATAACAGATGCATTTCTGGATATCACAAACATAGACTTTGACTCTTAAGTCACCTCAGTTCAATGGATGCAAAATGATAGCCATTTCCAGTTAATTTGCTCATTAAGCAATTGATTTGCTCATTATGCTAATTACTCAAATTGTCCAACATATAACTTTTAGCAAACAATCATCACCTGCCAGCCTATAGATGACATTTTAATCATAAAAGTTTAAAGGAAAAAACATTTCTGGGTTTAACATGGGCAGTTTACAGCATGGTTTGACAGCCCGAAATGTGTACAGCCTCTGACAATTTCCAGATGTAAATTCAGAAGTGTTTCCACGTCTAAAAACAAACTTCATGGTATATAGAAACACTGTAGAAAGTGCCATGCTTTAGTCATAACATGCACAATACCTTCCATATATGAGCTTAACCCGCCTTACTCTCTCTCTCCGCACTATCTCTCTCCTAGATGTTTTTAATGTTATAACAATGTCATAACATTTATATCATAAAAGTTGACATGATTCACCATTTATGTAGACTATTGGGGTTTAAGTTGTCATGCATTAGAACAAAACTTCCATTTAACAAACATAAATAATTATTATAGTGGAAGATAATGGAGCAAAACGTGCAAAAATGCAATTCTGAGGTCAATGACCCCTCAAGGTCACCAGAGGTCAGTCAGAAAGTGGTTCCACGTCTGAAATCAAACCTTTGGGTGTGTAGATGATATTCTGAAAGTTTCATGCTTTAGTCATAAAATGCACAATTGGTTTGGTTATCCGCCGCACTATTATATGGACCATTATCTAAAATACCAGTTAAAGAGAAGTTTGTAGGCTACGTGAAAATATTAAGCTTCCATAAGCCAATGCATATTGTAGTGGGCATGGCTTCATAAAAAACAGCTTTGCAAAGTGTGCATGGGCTACTTTCTCTCAGTTTCAATTCTGGGAAACAGAAGGTCACAGATTCGTTTCCAGGCCCCAGCAGAACCGATTGGCCTTGGCCAGGAATTGTGAAGAAAAGCTATAACTTAATTAGAATACTACAGTTGTTTCTGTTGTGTAGATGAAGCAGAGAAATTGGCAAACCTTTGTCTTGATAACTGAAATGTTAAGCAGCTAACAACTAAAGAGTTTGAAATAAGGTAAAGAAAAAGGCAGCACACTCGTAGCCACGATGCAAAATTTGTTTCGACCTACTGTAGCAAGGTCTTCTTCAGGGAATATAAAGACCTACTGTAGCAAGGTCTTCTTCAGGGAATATAAGACCTACTGTAGCAAGGTCTTCTTCAGGGAATATAACACCTACTGTAGCAAGGTCTTCTTCAGGGAATATAAAGACCTACTGTAGCAAGGTCTTCTTCAGGGAATATAAGACCTACTGTAGCAAGGTCTTCTTCAGGGAATATAAAGACCTACTGTAGCAAGGTCTTCTTCAGGGAATATAAGACCTACTGTAGCAAGGTCTTCTTCAGGGAATATAAGTGTGCAGCCTTTTTCTTTACCACATTTCTTTACCAAGGCCAGCAGCACCTCACCAACACTGGAGTGTGCCCATCTCTTGTTTGTTTAAGAGTTTGAAATCTGCCATTATATAAACAACACAATAAAGATGCAAAACATGCCACAACACTTAGAACTCTGATCAGCTGTTTCCAATGCTCATTTGTTAATTGCACAGTATTTTTTCTCAAGTTCAGTCCATTATGTTTCTATGGCTTATTGCGCATATTGCATTTTCTATATTGCTTGGTCCCCGTATTGCTAATAGTAGCTATATTTATTATATTAGGTTATTAGGTTATCATTCAACCACCCTCAGTTAGTCACAGTGTTAGATGTCCCGGCTTTCCACATTCACTACAAAATTGTCCCGGGTAAGAATTAAATAATAAGAGTTGTTTTCAGCAGTTGCATAGACATTTATCATGTTCTTTCCATGTAAACATGCTCACCATACCAATCAGAAAACATGAACATAATGCATTGCATGTCTGAATTCAATGCTGAGGCTGATGTTTGTCAATCAGTCGCATGGCATGCACAATGAACGTGGGCGTTGCTTTAAGGGTCCTGGTTTGAGGGCTAGGTTACATGCAGCAGACAAATTGCAGGTATATTCAAAGCTACTTTGTCTACTCTATATGTGTCCTTTCCCAATTAATCTGTTCGGCATACCGCAGTTTTGTACTCAGGCATCTCTTAACATGCAAATGTACATATGTTACTGTGTGAATGTGCAGCGGGTGTTTGGGTGTTAATACATAATGTTTAAAAGACCCCATGTGTACAGCAGGCTGTTTGACTTGACAAATATTTTACATTGACAGCAGCTTAAAACATGATGCACACCCATTAACAGACCTGTCACCTCGTTTGAATTCAAACGAGTTGTTGGGAATGTTACATTTAGGCAAAAAAGAAAACGTAGAAACCTTAAAAAACACAGCCAAAAGCCGAATATTCGCCCCCGAATTCGGTGCCCGTGGGTGGGCCCCTAGCTACAATCCTGCTTAGGGCCCCTGTGAGGCCAGATTTATTTTTAAATACGAGTGCAATTAAGGGTTATGACAATCTGCAGGTGTGGCCCGGGAACTGCTGACTCGGCTGGCTACCAATTTTGTTCCAGATTAAGACATGAGCAATGAGGATGGGAGCGCAATGTGTGTGTGCCATGCTCATGAACACACACACATACACCACACACACACACACACACACACACACACACACACACACACACACACACACACACACACACACACACACACACACACTGGTGGTGAGGGAGAGCAGGGCCAAATTAGCCAATGGGCCAGTGGGGTAAATCTGTCCCTTGAGGGTCCGGGAGAGAAAAAGGGATGAATAGAGATAAAGGAAAAGAGAGAGATAAGGACAGAGTGATGAAAAGACAGATGTGCAGATAAAGGTGAAAGAGGGAGAGAATGATAACAGAAGGAAAATGATTCCATGAGGCAAAGAAAGCGAGAGAAGGAAAGAACACTCTGCCCTTTAGCTTTTCATTTCGGCCACACTCACTACTTGATTTGAGACAAAATACCTCGGACATGCAATTTATTAGCAGCCCCCATCTGGTGACCTTTTCCTCCCTCTGTGTTAAAGTGGTTAAGTGGATGAATTGCTAGAATAGAGCCTAAAGGGAAGGACAAAAAGGACACTCTCCTAATAATCCCAGTTTCCGATTTTGCGGGTTTGGCCTTTTGTAATTTAGTTGTGACACATGTGTCATCCTTGTCTTTTCTAATCTGTTACCACATATCGAGTTGCAACCTCTTTGTCACAATCCCAGGGCTTTATATGGCAGGAATAATCAATAAGCTATCAATTGTCTCACCTCAGTTCACGAGTTCTATGCAGTATGTTTCAGGGAAACAGCAGGTGGTAATAAATATGTTGTGTCCATAAACATTTTGGTACTAAACATTGTTCATTCTCAGTGTTTCACGCATCTCTCTCTGTCTCTATCTCTCTCCTTAGTCACTAGTGCAACAAAACACAATGGCAAATGGTAATTGAGGCAGTTTCTGCCAGCAAGCTAAACCAAATAAGGCAAATAAAGGAACTAAATAATATGGATTATTTCAGCAGAATAGGAGTGATGGCCTGATAAGATATGATAAACTGCATCCATCTGTCTGACCAGTGAGCTTGTGTGGATGTGTAACTATAATCTACGCTGTACTACACCTAGGCCTAGTATATGTGGTGAATAAACACACACACACACACACACACACACACACACACACACACACACACACACACACACACACACACACACACACACACACACACACACAACACGGATGGATGGACAGATGGACGGACGGATGGACGGAGTGCAAATCATACTCTCCCCATGCCTTCGGCCTGCATTTCCAACGTGCATCGTTCCAAGTAGGCCAGTGCCCAATGGGCCCCGCTCTCACATAAATGTAAAAACAGTAGTCAAACACTTATTCCAAAAGGGATAGCACCAAAAAAAAGTCCTTGCGGTCTTGTTTCCATTTAGGCCCTATGCAATCAATTCATAGACTAACGGAAAGAAGCATTGAAATGGAAACAAAAACTGAAAGAATGTGCAAAAACTGATGAAAAGAAAACCATGTTTGAATCTGTATTGATTCATATGAATAGGTGAACTCATTGGTGTGTCACCCAAGCCCCCAGTGAGGCTCTCCAGCGTTGAAGCACTCGGCCCTAGTGGTTAGAGCGTGAGCTGCAGGCGGACCCATGGAATTATGACGAGGAAACCCCGTGCAGGTGGGCTTTAACATTGAGCGCTCGGTTGCACTTCCGCATTTTCCAGCCCAAATTTGGTTGGCAAATGCGGAAGTAGACGGTTCTTCCAGGTGCTTCAAAACGCCACTGAGCAACTTCCACTGAAATGAATAGCGGGGAGCGGGGCTAACGCTCCGGTTCAGTCTCTATCCTTTTATTACTCTATGGTGTCACCACTCTCCTATGTTGTTGAAATCCAGGCTTTCATTCCCAGCCTTTCTCCCTTTTGCCTGATTCAAATGATTCTCTGTAACTGGTCTGTACATAGTGAAGTTGTTAATTTAACTCAGAGTGTAAAAAAAATCACAATAATAACACACAGGAGTGTACAGTGTGTAGGCAAACAGCTACTAGCTAAGGACCACAGGCAGGGAGGAGGATGTGGAATAAGTTTCAGCAGCTTGCCATGCAATATTCAAACTTCTATATTAGTTTATCTGTGATGAATGGCTACAGCAATATCCCAAACTGAATTTTACATTCTCTGATTTTAATGAACACGAATTAATTGTATTGCCCAGACTCTAGCTAATAGCCTTTCTGTCTGACTGCCTCTCTGCATGTCTCTCTCTGTCTGTCTGTTTCTACCCCCTCTATCTGTAAGTAATGCATTTCGTATTATTACTTTCATAATATAAGTCAGGTTTTAGTTTAGTTTAGTTTAGTTTTATGCGCACAATAAAAACTTGAAAAAGTGCCCCGAGGGGCACAGGTCTCCACCAGGGCAGGTTAGGTTGTGGCCTCCTGGTGGCGCTATAATAGGCCAATGTGAAAACGGTGACATTTCTTCTTACGCCTTGGATGGCAATTGGATGATTTGAGGCACTTTGTTCCAAAAATGTGTTTTGCAAAAATCCACCTGTTGGTGGTGCTATGTGCAATGTGAAAAGGGTGGGATATATTCCTCAGCCTAGTAGGAAAGTCTGTGAAAGATTTCACGTAAATTGCACGCTCCGTTCATGATTTCAGGCTTTTTGTTCAAAACGGGCCAATCCTGCAAACTTTGAAAGCCAATTAGGATGGAATCTGAAATATCGGACAGATCTGTCTTGAACACATGACTATAGAGATAGTGTGTAACGATTTGTGACATTTTTGGACAGAATCTGGAGGAGTAATAACAAAAAAAGTCAGCCTCCTGGTGGCGCAATAACAGGCCGTTCTGGAATATTTGGGGCAGAGGTTCATCGTTGGTATCCAGGGAGTGTGTGTGCAAAATTTGGCATCGACCGGGTTAACGGTGATTAGCTGGTAACAGACGGACACACACACGCATGCACGCATGCACGCAAGCCTGAGCGTGCCTAAGTGTACATGCATGTCATGAGGGTTACTTCAAGAGGCTGGCCCTGGCCTCAATCTATGTTTAAAGTTACAGAGTGAAGATGAGGAGTTGGCAATAAGTATGAATAAGTGTGAATTCCAGAGTAACCTCTGCTGACTTTAATGGAGAACTGGCTAAGAGTGGTACGGCTGTAGGGAGGATGAATATTGGCAGCTTGTCTATAGTATTATAATCATGAACTTGAGAGTTGGTCTTAAAATATTCTTTGAAAGGTGTAGGAAGCACATTTGGAAGGTAAGTGCATTTATAGATGAAAGAACAGGACTGTACTATGTTAATGTCATAGATAGACAATACATTTAGATCTTTAAACAGAGGAGCAGATGGAGCCAAATAGTGAGAAGAGGTAGCTATTGTATTTTGAATAATTAATAATTTGTGTAAATTAGATGGATATGTACTGGCCCAGACAATATTGTAATAAATGAGATATGGATAAATCAAACTGTAATAAAGGGTTAAGACTAAGAGGCAAGCCTGATGAGCCATGCCCCTAATTCTTCTGATGATACCAAATGATCTTGAAACTTGGTGGATGAAACTTGTCTAATTTCAATCCCACCAATATAAATCTTAGCTCTATGATGACAGTATTTTTTGTTTTTACTTACAAAAACTTTTGATTTGATTTATTTACATTTAGTGATAACTTATTTGCAAGAAACCAGATAGCATAGCTATGCCATAATTAGCTTCCTTAATGAGAGATTCAAAAATGTTGTTAAAATCAAATTTGTATCATCAGCGAACAGAATTGGGGTACATGATACAGCAGCCAGGTCATTGATGTAAATAAGAAATAATAAGGGTCCAAGAATAGACCCCTGAGGGACCCCACAAGACTTTGGATGAAGAACAACCATTGGCATTTACATATTGTTCACGGTTATAAACATAACTATTCAGCCATTTTAGTGTTATATCTTGAAAACCATAATTATGCAATTTATCAAGTAATATAGTATAATCAACAGTATCAAAAGTTTTAGAAAGATCTAGGAATATGCAGAGAGCAAATTCATTGTTATTAATGGCTGAGTAGATATTGTCAACCAGCTGTAAAAGGGCCATATCGGTGGAATGATTTTTCCTAAAACCATACTGATGCTCATATAAGATATTGACTTTTGTAGACTTCTTTGTTTTTGAAAAACATAGTAACACTGATATTGGCCGATAATTAAAAAAAGTATTGGGTCTCCAGATTTATGTAAAGGAATAACTTTGGCTATTTATAAATCACCTCCCCCGATTGCAGTGATAGGTTGAAAATGTGGGTAATTGGTTTACTAATAAAAGAAGATACTGAAACTCAAATCAACATGCGCTTATATCATCATGACCAGCTGCTGATATCTTCAAGTTGGAAATGAATTCAAACACTGTTTCCTTCGTGTCTTCAAACTGCAGTAGAGTAGGGAAGTTACCCTTAATGTAATCTAAATGATTACTATTGTAATTGTGTATTATTATAATATATATTTCAAGTGTTATTATGTTCAGAAACAATTCTCTATTTAGACTATTTCCTAGACTTATTCGTGGGTGATGCAACTTCTGAGCTGTGATTATTATAACACCAGTAAAATATAGTCTATATTATTTTTTCAGTGTATTTCTTGTAAGTCAGTCGAAACAGTAAAAAGCCAGGGGAGAGAAAAGTGATGTGACGCAGGTAGTGAGCTAAATTTAAATCCAGGAATTATTTTTTTCTTTTGTATTTTCAGTTAGCTGAGCCACCGTTTTCATTACATCCAATATAAAATGTCAACACCTCCATTGGATCTATAGGCTTATGATTGGGGAAAGGCTGGTTCCGATTTTGTGACATTTCTGCTCCAGTTGGACAAATCGAGTTGGACTTGGAGCATGGTCTCCCCTCCCACTTAACAGCTAAACACAGTGCATTTGAACAAGGCACCCCCAATGGTTCATGCAGTACATCTGGTGTAAAGCTGGTGTACAGCAATGGAGCTACAGTTGGAGGCCATCGATATTGTCCTTTTCTTTTTGCTGAGGTTTGCGTGATCTGCGCAAAAGGACAGTTAACCCATTTTGGGCGGGAACCCCTTTTGGTGTTTTAAACATTATGTTATAATTTAGCTATTGAAAAATAGCAGATCTACAAGGTCATAGCGCGCCACCGAGTGGCGCGCTACGAGCTTGTAGGTCTGCTATTTTTGAAAAATCGTGAAAATATTTATTTCAGAAAACTGGATTTTGAGGTCAGGCCTAAATGGGTCAAATGATAAGGGACAATATCGGTGGCACCCAACTGTATGGCATTTTGAGGTGGAAGGAAGAAAGCAGAAAAGTAGGAACAAGGAGGAAGACGGGTTTATCAGCAGTGCTGTTTAGCTCAGTACGAGCCAGATAGCAAAGGACTGGTCCTCAGTGGACCTGTGTGTTTTATTTATTTCCATGCATGGGAAGGCAGATTTCATTGCAGAAGAAGAATAAATAAAAATAGAAGATTTCCCCAGCCCTTAAATAGCCCATACAAATATTTAATACAAATGCCAATAAAAAGCATCCACTGTCAAGCAGCTTTACATGAAGTACAGTGACTCAGCTTTTGACTTAATTCACAGGTACTGAATAGTCCTGTTTTAAGTTAACATCAACAGCCTAGGACAGCCACAGTTTACTACATGGTCCTAAGCGTCATTAAGCAATGCTTTATGGCTGCTTTTCTTACAAAGAGGAGAGGAGGAGAGAGATACCTAAAGCAGAGAGAGGGGGGTGGGGGGAGGAAATGGCAAGTAATACGGAGGGCTAGAAAAGAATGCTGGAGGGAGAGAAGGACTAACGAGTGGGAGGGAAGAAATAGCAGGAGGAGGGAGGAGATGGGAAGGAGCGCCTGGCACTGTCCTACATTGGTAAATTAGTTATCAGTTCAAATTGTATTTTCAAGGCAGACTATTTTGACAACCAAATACCAAACCAAATACGCATCCAAGCAAACCATGGCATGTACTTCACATGGTCTACCCAGGTCTACGACAGAAAGGGTCCTGGGAGCGTGGAACACAGGGTGAAGGAACAGAAAGTCATGGGAAGGAGGGAAGCAAAAACAAGAACTGATCAATTATCAGTTAATTACCAGTGGCTGTCTTATATCTCCAGAATTGTGTTATGAAATGTAATTATTTTATAAAAAAAGAAAAAGTTTTTTATTTTTCATTTTTCTTTATTGATCTAATCCGGTGTGCACGTGACGACGTGCACATGACGTTCACGTTTTTTAATTGACTCGTATTTGAATTGCCTTGTATTTGTCACAATGGCCAAAAATGGCACAAACTCTACACTATCAAGCAGGTGGCACTGAATGAGTTAGCTTAGTGTAGAAATATATTAAATTTAAATATAACAGTAAGTATTATATAAGTATAGGAGGGCGTGTTACAGTATATTACTGTGTAAAATGAATATTTCCCCTATTCTAAGATGAAAACTAATTGGTCAAGTCATTCGTTTCTTCATAAGTGCCTAAAAATGTCTGTCAAGGACCAAGCCAGCTCCCCCAAGAGTAATGGGACAGTGAAGTGTAAGGAAATTGTACAGCATATTCATATTGTGTACAGTATGTTTGAGATTTGACATGCTTCAACCCAGCTGTAAACCATGTCAAACACTGAAGGCATCAAGATTCAATTGCATTAAGTCAAGATAGCTCTAAATAACAGAATCCTGCTAGACAACATGCAAACTAATGTGATTTGGACCAATCATTTTCCAGTGTGCTGCCTAGTCTTTTCCTGGACTCGTTTGGGAGGGGCAGATTTAGCAGACGGCAGCCGCTGCCCTTTTTATGGTTAGCTCTTGTTAGATTTGATTAGCTTCTATAGCCTGGGCTGCTCCTGATGCTACAGATGCTTTGTGTCATAAACTGTTGGCTATATATGAGGTTAACCTTAACAGAAATCAAATTCATTGTTTGTTTCCTACAGTATCAATATGGTTTCTGCCATCTTTTCCAACAAACCATCTAAAAAAAGAAACAAGTAAAAGCATTAACTGCAGCTGAATGGGTCAAATGGCACACTGAAAGAATAATTAAATCATAGTGAATTATTCGTGGAGAGGAAATATTACTTTCTGTATGGTTTCGTGGCATCAGCTTACATGTGTAGCCTATATCCCACATGGTAGTGGCAAACATACATGTTAGGTCCACACTCCTGTTCTCAAAGAGATGTGTGGTTTACTATTACATTGTAGATTGTTAAACTGTTTATTAGCCCATGAAGTGATATTGTAAATACACACTACAACTATAGTACTTCATGAAACCTTCATTCATACAAAATGTCACACAAGCTTAGCGTGTAAGAAGAAGTTTCCAGGCTATTTTACTTCATTAATAATTGAAGAGTTAATTATTGGAAGATATATAGCGCCTGCAAATAGTATTTCACAGGAAAATGGCATCAATCATAAAGATTAAAGGAGTGGCAATGCATTTATATTAATGTGTAATTTTTCACATTTGATCTATTATCTCCTCGACCCAAAAAATGAATTGAGTAGACTGCAGTAACTAAAGGATCCCCGTCAGCAAATGTAATTTTGGTCAGCAAATTACAAATTATAGGACATAACTGCTGAATCATACGAGAGGGAAAACAGACATCACAACTCTTATGGAGATCTGGTTACATGCGGCTGTTTGCCCATGACATGCATCCTATTGTATTTCTAAAATGGTCTTTGTCTGTGCCACCTGGCTGGTTCTCCGTCATCTCCCTCCCTCTGCCCCTTCCATCTCTCTTCATCCATTTCTCCTCATCTTTTCCTATCCTTTCCTGTATCTCCTTTTCTTCGCAACTCTCTCTCCATCAGTGATGGAAAGTAACTACCGGTAAGTAGATTTACTCAAGTACTGCACTATATAATGTTGAGGTATTTTTACTTTACTGTAGTATTACCGATTTTCAAAACTTGTACTTCTACTCCAATACATCTCAGAGGCAAATATAGTACTTTTACCCAACTACAATTATTTGAAAACTTTAGTTACTTTGTAGATTTTGATTATAATCACAAAACAGATTAACCACTTCAGCCATATACATTTCGGCCATTTTGCTTCTATACCTGTTATTTTCTCTCATTGTGCCATTCTGCACAATGAGTACTTTTACTTTTAGTACTTTAAGAATATATTGATACCAATACTTTTGTACTCTAACACTCACCATGCTCAACACACCCTCCATGTCATGCATGAATTACAATATGTAGCGCTTTGTCCTGAAAACTGATGTCAAATATTTTTTGAAACCTCGTTACCCAGACCAGATTTCAAGCAATTATCGTTCAAAACACAAGACAAGATTTTTTTCTGAAATACACTTTATGAGGAAATGTTTATTTTATGTGTTCCTAATACAGTTATTTATTTATCTTGATTGTGCTTTCCAGGCTCCTGGACCAAATCCACAATGATTCCTATTATAATTTGGTTCAAATCTTGCACTTCATGCTATTTGCTTACCCTTCACTGGCTGAATATAGTTGCATAATTTGCATTATATCCGCAGCTGGTTGTTCATATGAGTTAATAAGTCTGTTATCTTAAAAAAAAATCACACCCGTGGGAACTGAGTGGTGTAAGGTCTTATATAGACTGATCAGCTGTGGTCTGCCGTAATGTCTGACGTAATGAAATCACACCCGTGTGAACTGGGTGACCATAGCAACCATGCTCATTTTTTGGTACAGACAGACAGACAGACACGTAAACTAACAAAGCCAGTTGTAGGAGTGGTTTACACCACTCAATAACTTTTTAATCGTGTTTCCCGACCAGTGGTTTGAGATTAAAAGGTGGGACCAGAGTGGGACACATAAGGTTATGACTGACTTGTGTACAATTGTGGGTGGGTGGCCATGGCCCATGGTACATTTTACAACTCACACTTAAGGCATTTTAGCTGACTTAACCAGAGTGAGATCAGAATTAGCAGAGTAAGCATGAGCTCTATAGTCAAACAAAAAAGGTAAAATAGTCACATAAATAGAGCACAGAGAGAAAATAATTTCCATCCATCCATCCATCCATCCATCTTCAACCTCTTATCCGGAGTCGGGTCGCGGAGGCAACAGCTCCAGCTGAGAGCTCCAGACTTCCCTCTCCAGAGAAACATTAGTAACTTCATTCTGGGGGATCTCGGGGTGTTCTAAGCCCAGTTTGGAGGTATAATCCCTCCATCTGATCCTTGGTCTGCCGGTTCTCCTTACTAGATGCCCGAACCACCTAAGGTGTCTCCTTTCCAAGCGAAGAAGCAGCGAGTCTACTCTGAGATGAGTCTACTCCCGAGTCTCTCTCAAGTGACTGAACTTCTCACCCTATCTCTAAGGGAGATGCCAGCCACCCATCTGAGAAAACTAATTTCGGTCACATGTATCCGCAACCTTATTCTTTCTGTCATTTGCCTCTGAAAAAACGTGGATACCGGGTAAGAAATGAACTCAGGGCATGGTTACAACAGAACTCCACATAATGGGCATAGACAGGCCACAGTGCCCCTCGTCAAGACCTTGACGAGGGGCTGACGAGTATTAGCCTACACTTGTTTTTCCAGCTATGAATCATGCCTACTCACATATTCATTTGAATTGCATTTGCCGATACAGCAAGGAAATCTCAATCCCATTTGACTCAACTAGTCGAGTCGACTAATAAATCCACTAGTCGACCTTGTTGGTAGCCTACTAGTTGACTTGATTGTATTTGAAAGTATTTTTTTCTTTTTGTAGGCCTCAAGATCAGCTAGAATGCTATATTATAGTCACCAATGTATATACCGGTATACATATTATAAAAATATATATAAATACTGTATATATATATATATATATATATATATATATATATATATATATTACGTATTAAGGTAGTTACAACCCGTGTGAAGTGAGTGGTGCAACTACATGTGGGGGTTCCCGGGGGGGAGCTCCAAACCCCCAGGAACGCGCCCAGGGGGGCGGGCCGGTTCCGGCGTGGCGCCCTGCGTCCGAAACGGTTGAGAAATGACAGAGTTACCGTGTGCCGGTCCCTCTACTGTACCCTCTACTGTACTGTACTGTCACTGTACTGTACTGGCACACCCAAAATCATCATATATACAGTTAATATGTGCGTGTGTGTTTGTGTGTGTTAGGTTGCACACAGGTGGTGAAAAACAACCATGCTGTTTTCGTGCTCATACCCAGCCAGGCAGGCACCCACCCACCCACCCACACACATAACTCCGTAAGGGAGTGGTTGCACCACTCAAAAATCACTAGAAGTGAAAGCCCTACTACCCAGTAGTAGGGCTTTCTACCCACATATAGTGTGTGTGCGTGTGCGTGTGCGTGTGCGTGTGAGTGTGTGCGTGTGTGTGTGCGCGTGTGTGTGTGTGTGAGAGAGAGAGCGAGCGAGAGTGTAACCTTTGCCTGTCCCATGGATGGATGGTTAATTGAAATGTGTGTCCAATCTCATCCAAGAGTTGTATCAGATTTTACATTTTATATTTTGCTGACAGACATAGGCTATACACATACAGTAGGGTAGGAGAGCCCTTGGAATTCTGGAATGTACAGCATATCCCCCTGCCACTGCTACCCTACATCCCAAATTCTGAATAAATAGCTTAATTCATGGCTTGATAAAAGTCCAAAGGAGGTCTGATAATGTTGTGTTGTATTATTTTGTAAAGGTTTGTACAGCAGCATAGTATTATGTAAGAGCAAACGAAACACCTGTCCCATGTGTTTGCTCAGGCTGTGTGCATGTGTGATTGTGCGCGCAAGTGTGCCAGTGTATATGTGTGCACATCCATGTATACCTGCGTTTGTGTGTGTGTGACGCGCGCGCACGTGTGTGTGTGTGTGTGTGTGTGTGTGTGTGTGTGTGTGTGTGTGTGTGTGTGTGTGTGTGTGTGTGTGTTGCTGTCTGTGTGGTTACTCAGTGATAAATGAGGTTGCTAATGACACCTTAACAATGGGTGCATTAGTGCTACACTGCACTTCACATCAACAGCCCACAGCTACATGACACCCACTTTTGTAAACCTCCAGCATGCTATTGAGCAGCCAAGCAATAATAATGATAATACAAATACAATTTTTAATGTTAAATATATAATACAATACACAACAGCAATCTAAAAGCACAATTTCCAAAGTTGTCTACAAAGAACAGTAGGCGGAGAAAATTTATAATAATTTATAAATCAGGTATTTTCTAAGCATATTAATTCATTCTTCTTCATACTTATCTCCACAGTGAAGCAGCATCACTATATGGTTCTGACATATTCAATTACCCGGTGAGGTAACTTCATGGACCATTAAGAACATTATCGATGCTATGGAACATCCACTAATGAGAAAACTTGCTGTTTGCTTCATATGTGCTTCACTCGAAAACAGATACTATAACCATAACAATTTACCATATAATGGTACACATGGAAAATAGAGATTCAAACTCCCTCCGGTTTGTATTTAGCCTACTAGAATGTTTATCAGTGAACTTACTAGACTAGTAGGTTGTAGACTGGCATTTTCTCCACTTCACTTAGACATTGTGTCTATTCATCCGTGGTTCACTTGTGTGCAATATATTACACCAATACAACCACCTCTCTCTCTCCTGTATAATCCCATATGATCACGCTAAGATTATACCAATATTATACCCTTGCCCATTAGTCTTTTTTTAGTCAATATCGTCTGTACATTATGCTTCAAACAATTTACTCCTTAATGCTTTAATGTATGCTATTGTTTGTGAGCTTGATTCTTCTGTCATGGCAAGCAAGCATTTTGCATGCATGCCTACATTTGCCACAAACTGCATTTCAGTGAGCTGTAGGATATGGAATAATGTTTTATCACTGGGAAGACAGGCTCAATGTATTTCAATTGAATAGTGTGTAAATTATATATTTTTTATTATTTTAAAGAAAGAAAGAAAAAAATGTTTTTGTTCATTTAAAGCTCTGTATTCCGATCATTGTGTTTGTTATGTAACAGGGTTCATTGGTTCACTGCCCCAGCCATCTCGACTGTATGGATCAAATTTCAATTTGATCCAAAAAAAAGAAAAGGGAAGGAAAAAAAAGAAAGGAACACACTTGGAAAAACACTTTAACACTTTTCTTTTATATCAAACCATGCCATGCAATCTGAGAATGGACTGTAAATCAACAAACATATAGATAAAAGAAACACAAACAATTGAAACAAACAAAATGTGTTGTAGTACTAGTGTGTGTAGAATATTGAGTTCAGTGTGCAGAAAACATGAGGCTCTCTTGAGCAGTTGCCTGGCAACTAATTAGCCAACAACCGCGCATCTGTCGCTCTGGGCAATGGGATCTACCAGAGTCCAATGGCTCTGGGATCTATGAGACACTACACTACCGGTGTGCTAGAATCAGAATAGGAGAGAGCGAGAGGGAGTGAGCATCAACGTGCAGACTGTTGTTCGCGAGTCATTTCATCGCCTCCTCAGTTACTTCAGACGCATAAGGTTGGTCAAAATAATTACCATGCTCTGTTCGTTTTGTATTCCGTGAACTGTCAATAGTAGTGTGGTGGGGAACAGGTGTTGGGAATGTTGCTGTTGTTGCTGTTAAGTGCTGGTGGTGACGCCTTTCTGGCGCGGCTTCAATTAGAGCTGCTGGCTGGTGTGCGTGAAGAGAGAGATAGAGAGAGAGGTGAAGAGGCAGAGCTCAGGAGAGATGGATGCTGGATTGCATTATTAGCCGTATAGTATTAATATGCAGCAGGTGACTGAGGTGAGCCTCCAGTCCATAGGCTACATCTCGCCATAGCCATACGAGAGGTACGAGGATGTGGCAGCTCCTCTGCAGGCTCTTTGCTTTGTTTGTTTACAAACCATTCACAGAAAGCACTCGACTCGAATGCTTTCAATGAATATGTACACATGCATTGATAGATCGATCTGCTAGCCGCACGGCCGGGCGCTGATGGGCAAAACGTCATTCATCATTTTTTGTTTTGTTTTATTCCTTGTCTGATGGTGATTAATTGGTGAATGACTTGAAATATGTATAGCCCATTATAGTGCATTGATTAGCTTTATGTAAGTGTGTGTGTGTCATGTGTGTGTGTGTGTGTGTGTGTGTGTGTGTGCGCGCGTGTGCGTGCGTGCGTGAGAGAGAGCTTGTCAGAGACCTAACGTGCGCGTGCTTGCGTAAAGATGCACAATGAATGAATGCAACCTACTGTCACCCACAGAGCTAGAGTATAGAGACTATAGAGTATATAGACCATGTGTGCGCGATTGATTGAATAGCCTGTATAGCCTACTTTATGAACAGAACAGTTTGCAAAAAATAGCTCGGAAAAGTATAGTTTAAATACAAATGCAATGCTAAAACTAAAATAATTGAACCCAAGAAAGCACATATCCTATATAATAAGTATGGCTTGTTTGGCCGGGTCCTTAAGTTAAGTCTGAAGTGTGTGTACTGTGTGTGTGTGTGTGTGTGTGTGTGTGTGTGTGTGTGTGTGTGTGTGTGTGTGTGTGTGTGTCTGTGTGTGTGTGTGTGTGTGTGTGACTGTGATTGCGTAAGTGAGAAAGATGCACAAAACATAGTTTAGTAGTCTATTCACTGGCTTTTATTTATTTTCTCAAAAAATAAACGAAAAAGGTCATTGAAAATACAGGGCCCCCTCACCCATTAGAAGGAAATACAGGGGCCCCTCACCCATTAGAAGGAAATACAGGGGCCCCTCACCCATTAGAAGGAAATACAGGGGCCCCTCACCCATTAGAAGGAAATACAGGGGCCCCTCACCCATTAGAAGGCCAATATCAGTCACCAGAACCAAGGACGGGTGTTTTCGATTAATCTATCATGATTAAATGGAGTTTGAAGTGTATATATAGGAAGGGGGCGTCTCTGATAAGATGAATATCAAATATCTAAATACTATTGCTGAATCAAACAACTTAAAAACTGTCTGGGGTGCTCACAAAAGCAAGAGTAGACCTATAGACGTTAAAATGACCCCAAACATGTGAAAGTGAAATACCCCTTTAAGACAGAAGGCAGCTATCTGTACTGTACTGTACTGTACTGTATCAATAATGTGACTCATTTTAGAAAGTTAATATTGTCACCCCAAGTTCCTGTGCTGCATAAGTAAAACTGACATGGTGAACAGAAAACGTGTGTTCAGTCATTTAGTGTGACCTGTGAACTTATCTAATCGGCGGAACCCAGTGTACTCTCTGCTGCCCCATCTGGTGGAGTCAGGTTAGAACTTATCAGGGGCTCATTGAAACTAATACTAATATTGTGTTGAGTCTCTCTCATCAGTGGCAGTTTTAACCACAATGACTGGGAGCCCTACAATTGCACAGTCAAATCTGGATTGGTAATTTAACCCGGAATTGTTGCTGTGTCCGTCCGTGTATACCTCGGTGTCCTCTGCACAATATGTCCAATGTCTTCAAGTTAAATTCAAATGCATGACAAATGTCCCAGTGTCTGTGTAATCTATACTGAAATGACTATGAAGCAGTGGTATTGTCTGGGGATGAGAGAGAGAGAGGGAGAGAGACACACATACTGTATATACACATTGCCATCTGCCAGTTAGTGACGATGATGAATGACTCCTTCAGTAGTTTGCAGAGAATGACAGGTGTGTGTGTGTGTGTGTGTGTGTGTGTGTGTGTGTGTGTGTGTGTGTGTGTGTGTGTGTGTGTGTGTGTGTGTGTGTGTGTGTGTGTGTGTGTGTGTGTGTGTGTGTGTGTGTGTGTGTGTTGCTATACTTATGAGGATCACATGTCCCCACTCCCCACAAGTATAGTAGAATATGAGAAATAGAGGACCATTTCACAAGAGAAATGGTTGTTTTATGGTTGAAAAAATATTTGTAGAGATACGGTTACCATTAGATAAAGATTCAGGCGCTCAGATGGTTGAACCAATTAAATCCATGCACCGGCTGTTTTCGCCGGCAACCCGCCCCTCTAGACCAGAAATCACACAGGCTGGGGCAGGCTAATACTTACTTAGTTGCGCGTTGGTATCATGCTCCGTACAATATACAAGCCCATAATTCGCCAAGGCTCGTGTGTGATTGTAGATCTGCTATTTTTCAGCTATAGGTCAGGGTTAAAAATGGCAATTTCTTTTTAAAATGTTCATAAAACTGCTGTCCTAAAATGTTGAACGCCATTCAAACGAATGCCATGAAGCACAGCCTATATTGTGGTGGGTCTCAAAGTGGGGTGCCTGTGTACTTGCATGTGTATTGTGTATACTACTGTGATATATGGGTGTGTTTCTTTGACTTCTCATCAGGGAGCAGCATACACCGGAGGGAATTTGGCCAACCATGCATGCAATATGTATTCGTGGATCTCCAGAAATATCCTCATCAAGTTGTTATGACTCTTTTATCCGTCTATATTATGTTTGTTGATTTACAGTCCATTCTCATGGCAGGGTTTGATAAAAATTAGCCCGCAGACCCCCATTTGAAGAGATATGCCAGGGATTTTTGCGGCTCTAGCAGTGATTCTCAACCCGTTTAATTTCAAGGACCCCCAGTTTGACATGCATATTAGTATACAGACCCCCATGTAATGGTATTTCTATCTCTGGGACACCAATTTAATATTGTAAAATCAATGTTAATTTAACTCTGAGAGTGTCCAAATGGACACTCAGAGTTACAGACCCATAAGGGTCCATTTGGTTCCAAACTATCATTTAGCTGGGGACCCCCTGGACCTCCCTCAAGGACCCCTGGGGGTCCCCGGACCTCACTTTGGGAACCGCTAACTTACAGTGTACAGCTCTCGGAGGGCTGCGTATATCTATTCTACGTCCGAGCATAGACATGGTAACGCCCCGCCTGCCTCTGATTGGCCTACCGACCAGACTGTCCACCGAGACGCGAGGTTACTCTGTGGTGGGCTGGGAAATAATACAAGTACAAGAGAATGACAGCTTGGCACGTGCGACAGTAATTTGTAACTTTTATATTTGAGTGGTCTATATTCTCTTGCGTACTTGTATTATTTATTTATTTCCCACCACGGAGTAACGGCAGACTATCCAGCATATAGCTATCCACCTCGGAGGAAAGTCCAGAGCCATGAGTCTGGTAAGGCCGGCAGTGTCGGTAGGCCAATCAGAGGCAGGCGGGGCGTTACCATGTCTATGCTCGGACGTAGAATAGATATACACAGGAGGGCTATAGGGTTTGAATGGCCCAGGAAATGGCTAAGCTACATGGGAAATGTAGTCTGTTTGATACAGGCCTCCTGGTGTGTGTACATGTTTTATTCTCATTGTGGTTTTTGCTGTGATGAGCTTGATGGTCACCCTGACGAGGATGCTGATTGTAGCTTCTGTTGCAGATGACTCACAAGAAACACAGGAATCATTACTACTGCATAGTAAAACTCTTGAGTGTACAAATCATACAAATGGAACCATTTGTACACTCTTAAGGTTCTAAGTGATCTTCGTTGTGACTAAAAAAAAATACATCGCATGGATGCACCTGGGACGTATCCTCAGTGATGTATCCTGAGGTCAACGGGGGTTTCGACCTCCATTTGATATATTTTCTTTCTTTTTGAGGGGCGCTCTAATGTCTGGCTTTTGGAATTACGTCATATGTCAGCCAAGTCTATGGTCTTTTAATGTTTGTTTAGCGCACTAAACGTGACGTCGACTCATGTGGCAGCCAAGTCTATGGACCTTTAATGTATGTTTACACTTTAAACAAACATTACCAGGCGCGCCTCACTTCACACGAGTGTGAGTTTTTATTTATCTCTGGGACCCCAATCTACACTGTAAAAGCATCAACCTTAACTGAACTCAGCGTGTAATGGACTGTAACAGGTTAATTCTGTTCCATTTGTACACTATTACAGAGTTACAGACCCGTAAGGTCTATTTGCTTCCTTACTATCAATCATTTCGTATGGTCTATTTGTTTCCTTACTATTAGCTGGGGACCTCTTCAAGGACCCCATACCCCACTTTGAGAAGCAGTGACATGGGCAGTCTTAATCAGTCTTAATTTCTCTGACTTCTGCATTGGATCTATTTCAGTCATTCCTTGTTTCCTGTTTTTCCAGCATCCTGGTGTAACTTGACAGTGGGTGACACTTGGAGGATACACTAGATATTGACAGATTGAAAGAGCATTATAGTGTCTCAGTGCCAGCTGTGAATCAGTTTTGGCCGTCACCTACGCAGTAATCCAGCGGGGCTGTTGTTGTCAGGGAGAGAAGCTGATAGGGCCTGCATGGATGGAACCTTTTAATCTAGTTTAAAATGCTATGCAGATAAAGGCCGAGTGAACCTCACACTGTTGCTCTAAGGAGGCTCAGCCATGGCCTTATCTATTCTCCACAGACCAGCTCAGCTGGAACGGGCCTTAACCATCAGCAGATGTGCTCAACGCAGCGGCACATTGGGGTCTTGGGGATACGTAAACACGCAAGCACGCACAGTGACGCACGCCACGCACACACGCACTCCTTCAGCCATGATTCTCATGTGTGTTATGTACTGTATGCAAACAATAACACACATGAACAACAGAGCACAAGATGCAAATAAGCACGTGAACCTCACACTGTGGGCGGCGGTGGCTCAGGGGCGGTGGCTCAGCGGCGGTGGCTCAGGGGTAGAGTGGCTGGATGGTAACCGCAAGGTTGCCAGTTCGAACCCGGGCTCCCCCAGAGTTGGTGTCGAAGTGTCTTTGAGCAAGACACTGAACCCCTAATTGCTCCTGATGTGCTGGTTGGTGCCTTGCATGGTTTCCGCCGCCATCGGTGTGTGAATGGGTGAATGTAATGCACAATCTCTGTAAAGCGCCTTGGATAAAGGCGCTATATAAATGCACCATTTACCTTTTTTTTTTTTTTACAAATGCACCATTTACCACGTGGGAGTATACAAGCACTAACTCATGAAAATGTGACAGGTCTCAAAACAAGTGCACATAAACACGATGCTACATCTATGGTGGGCACCATATAGTAACCAGCCACAGTCCAATTGCTACTGGTTGATAATGCCAGATTAACCATATAAATTATAGCTGTAACCCAGGGGCCACACAAGTCCAGGTTGCCTAAACAACTCTACACAGGACATGGCAATTTCATGGCTGCTTACTGCATGTGGACTCACACTGCACTTACTGTAGCAAAGCAGCACCTCGGCACATTTTGGAGCTCGGCTTGGCAAAAATCCCCATGTGTGAGGTGGAAAGTTCTCTTGTGGAATTGTTTAAATGCAGTTGAGATGTGTGACGTCATACAAATACTTTTGATGGTCCGCAAGCTATACCTCCACCTTTCTGACCAAAGAATGGCTACCTATTTCCCCGTTGATTTTGTTTAGCTACTTGCCTGGTGTTGTGACAAGCAGCAAGTGCTGAACCCTCCAAGCTCGAACAGCAGACGTGTTGGCTAATGGCCATGACTTTATTTATTCATTATTTTGAGAGTCTACATACGTATTCATTTTTCCCATTGCGTCAGCAGCATTAATTGCTTTGTACAGTCCTGTCTTACAACACTGTACGTTAAAGCTAACAGTACAGTAATTAAGTAAGTATCTTTGGGAAACAATGGTCCCAGTGCCATGTAGTGCATATATAGGCATGGTGAACAGGTACACCCCCTATAGACATGACATTTGTATGTCACACTCACAGGGAATGCTACAGTAGCCAGCCAGGAGTTAAAATTACACTGAGGACTTTACTGTGTAGAAAGTAGAAACCGATGTGCATCAAGTGTGGAGAAAACCTGTCGCATCCAGAATCTCAGCTAGCACAGAGTGAGTCAAATACACCTAACCCAGACAAAGACCAACATATACACGAATATAGCGCATAGAAAGATAAAATCACACACAGTATGGGGAAACACACATACTCTCGCGCCGGATGTTGAGCACATGACAGAAGATAATTAAGAGGCTGAGAAAGAAGCAGAGGAAGACGAGAGTGGAGGCATTGCTGGAGAATGCATTCCAGCTGACCACCTAGCGCTAGACCTCTAAACCTCTGCCCACCTTCCTTATTACTGTGGCCAGATGACGAGCCAAGTGATAACCCCCCCCCCCCCCCCCCCCCACACACACACACACACACACAGACAGACAGACAGACAGACAGACACACACAGACACACGCAGACAGACACATCAGATCTCCAAATCGAATTCATCAAAGCAGAGTTGACTGAGCACATAACGCTCCCTTTCATCCATGCCACATTTCACACCCACGCAGTTCAACGTCTATTCAGTACAGCCGAGTTCATCTGCCATTGGCTTGAGCAGCTCTTCTGGCATATTTAGTCCTTGGGCTAGAGGCCTATTTCTGGGATATCGGTACCACTAAAAGGGACAAAGGTTGCATATGATTTTTGTATTGCTACATGTCTGTAGTTTATGAAATGATATGATAGCAATGTCAAAATGGCAGCTGATTGTTTATTTTCAGCCCTTATATCTGATTAAATAAATTGGTACATACTAGTGAATGGCATAACTTGGCAACTAATGGGCCGATTTGGATGATTCTGCTATGAAATTCCTCATCAGAACTGTCCTGTTCAACTGTAGGCATTGAATCTTCCTCAGGTGCTTGGTTTGTACAGCTCTGGAGTTTGCAGAGGTCTGTACATTTCAACCCAGACATTCTCTACATGGTGGGAGTTGACTGGAATCAGCCTCCCCTCTCCTGGCACAGAAAATCTGGTAGCGGATCTGGTTCACATCACTGCAGGTGGTCCCAGACAGGTTCCAGCTACAAGTGAACTGCTGTAGTTGATCAAAGAGCTCTGTTGAAGCATCCCAAGTCTGGCCAAGTTGTTTGAATGTCTCCTGAAATTCTGGGTTTTTCTTCAATAATCTCAGTTCATTGAGGTTTCCACGACCAGCAAAGGCACTCACAGTGTCACATCCTGTAAATGGGTGTAGCGTGACCATATCACAGAGGTTTTCTCCCAAAGCTTGTCTATGTCCACAAACCGTGTGCGGTTTAGTGTACCTGCACTTCTGATAGATAGGATTTCCCTTTCTAATAGGACTAATTGGTCTGTGTTGGAGGTCACTAAACCTCGACAGCATCAGCCTACTCTTTAACGACTTGAGCCCTATAGTTTGGCATAGGACGCATAGCGGAAATACACGCTTCTCAGTGCGTATTATTGTGATTTGTGACGCGTTGTGAGCATCTAAATAAGAGGAAGATGTTCACCTATGATGACATGCCCAAAATAGGGTGACCAGATTGAAAGTGCTTACTACGCTGTTGTTTGCTCGCTGCTATTGAAGTTGTTGAGAATCTTTCTGAGCTGCCTCTCTCTGGGGTGAATTCCCTTTTCTACCTCTATTACAAGCTCTACTGGTAGTGTCTGGAAGCATGCCACATGGCCTGAATATGACCCGAGGGAGAGGGAGGAGAGGGAAGAACGAGAGCCAGAGAGATGGATGTTGAAATGTAGAGAGAGATGCGAAGAACAACAGCAAAACATTCCAAAAAATATATATATATTTTGTGCTGTAGTAAAGTTGAGATTAATGTGTAAGTAATTCGTCGTTATTCGTCCTCGTTGCCTGGCACGTGTATCCGTCCTTGTTGCCTGTCACGTTTGTACCCTGAGCTCACCAAGACAACTTCTAGCAACTTTATTCCTAAGAAACTGTATCATCACCTTTTGAGCTTACACTTCAAATGTATTGTCTCGTCAGTCACAGGTTGTGAGGTGGGGGACATAATTTTCCGTGTAAGCTCTTATCATTTGTAGTTTTCAGGAAAGAGTAAAATTATACATTTTCATATGATTGATAGATAAGGTGCATGGTTAGAATAAATGTCAATGGAATGAGGCAGAAAATAGCAGCAGATATTGTAACAGAACATGAGGTGCAGCTATATAATAGCAACAGATGTAGAACATAGATCTTTGTGCATATGGTCTAATTTAGCGTAGTTTGCAGCATATATTATTGATGTCAGTGTAACACATACAGGTGGCAGTTCAAATACAGCAGCAGCAGAGTGGCCTTACGGTCGTATACAGAAACAGCCTGTTGTCAGGACAACCTGGCGCCAGGCATTGTTGCTCAGCGCTTCTTCAACAGTGATAATGGCAAGACCGAGATTCTCAGCTCTAATTCATAAGTGAGAGGAAGACAAATGGTACAGGCCAACTTGCCAAGTATACTCAGGGAATGGAAGCTGTGCCAATTGCCAAAGCTTTTGTCTGCCCATCCGTCCGCGTCCGTGTTTCTGTCTCTGTCTGTCTGAAGGGACCGTATCTCTATAATCATGTGATCAAGTTCCGGTTTCTCATATTCCATCCTGATTCAAAGTTTGAAGGAGTGGTCCGTTTTGAACGAAATGCCTCAAATCTTCAATGCAGCGTGCGATTGCCGTGAAACTTTACACGCACCTTCCCATGAATTAGTCCAAGGAAGAAAAGCCACCCCACATTTTTTTTAAACTTCTAAGTGATATACCCAACGTAAAATGATCTGCTTCTGCAGCTGGCATGATGCTAGTTATGGACATCTGAGTTTCATTTGCAAAACAAGCTTTACTACAGAGCCTATTTTCTGCAAGAATTTTCAAATCAATCCATGCTGTCAGCTGCATTAAAACCATTCCATTGGGTTGGATCTCAAGTCTCTGCAAATTGATTTTCCTACTGAAATGGATGGAAAGTTTGGAAACCAATGGCTTCTTGGAAGATAAAGAAAGTCGAAATGTATTGTCAGTAATGTACAGTAATGATGGTTCCCTAGTGCCCACCTATCCTGTATCCAATACTTGATTCATGGACCACATTACCTCATACACAACTTATTGTCTCCACCAGGCCGAAGGCATGGGAGAGAGTATGTTTTGCACTCCGTCCATCCATGTGTTCGTGGGTGAACAAAATGCCACAAATCACAAACACATTGTGCAATTTCTGTGAAATTATACACGCACATTTCCACTAGGCCAAGGACGACATGCGACTTATTTCTTTCCAAATCAGCCTCACGGTGGCGCTATAACAGGCCAATTCCGGTTTTTACCTATAACTGCATCAATCTGTGTACAACTTTGTATGCGCACTCCCTAGAGGCCATGGCAAAAAATGTCCCTGCATTTTCCACATCTTCCAGTTATAGCGCCACCATGAGGGCGATATCTGCAAAACACATTTGTTTATATTAGTTGCACATTTCATCCAAATCTCACACAAATCGGTACACATGATCTCTGTAGTTATGTGATCAAGACGAGTCTGTTGGATTTCTCAGATTGGACACTGATTCCAAAGTTTTCAGGAGTGTGCCCGTTTTGTACAAAATGCTGCAAAACATGAACGCAGTGCCCGAGTGCAGTGCACGCATATTCCCACTATAGGCTGAGGAAGCAATGCCAATTGACATTTTTCAAATCAGCCTTTCTCTTTTCAAGCGCCACCAGGATGCCCATTTATGTGCAACACTCATTTTTGAGTGGTGTAAACCACTGGCTTTGTTAGTCTGTCTGTCTGTCTGTCTGTCTGTCTGTGCTCAAAAAATGAGCACGGTTGCTATGGTCACCCAGTTCACACGGGTGTGATTTCATTACGTCAGACATTACGTCAGACCACAGCTGATCAGTCTATATAAGACCTTACACCACTCAGTTCACACGGGTGTGATTTTTTATATTAGGCCTTCAGATTTGATCCAAATCTCAATCCTGGTTCCATTTTTGAACCCCTCTGTTATGCAATTATTAGCATTTTGTTGCCTCTGCGATTTGGAAATTGCAGTAGTTCATGTTGTGATTTTTATGTTCAGCTCTAATGTATTTCTAAAAAGTGTGTCTGGTTTGTCTGTGAGGTTTGGGCTTCAATGAGGACCTTCATGTCAGTGTCACCCCTCAGAAAACACATGGATTTATTGTTCAATCATCCGTGTAATGAAGCCTGCCATGCAGAATAGCCAATTAACAGCACAGCAGGTTCCACCATTAAGTAAAATAACTTCTGGTCGAGCCACACAATAGCCCCCTTAAAGAGAGCAGTCCAGGCACTTGCTAAGGAATTCAAGGTTCATGGGGTTGTGTAATCCTACAATTCATTCTACATTTCTCTGTCTGTGTATATCAAGATACCCATGTACCTGTCTAGATACTTCCTTAATGTTAACGAAGTCCACACCCACAACACCAGAGGGAGTGCAACGAACCATGTACAACCCAGATTCGGCACAAACAAGGGACTAAATTCTTTTCGCTCCTATGCCACCAAAATGTGGAACGCCCTACCAACTGTCATTAAGACATGCGAATCCCTTGACTCCTTCAAAACCGCTCTCAAAGGGCACCTACGGATGGCTGCAATTCGAAACTGGCCCCCGTAAAATCTGAATCCCCCCCCCGCCCCCCCCTTCTTTCCCCTCACTGTATATATTTCTTTTCCCTTTTTACCTCCTTTTTGATGAATTCCTGTTCTGTCTATAGAAGTGTCTATTTGTACGTCTCTAAATGTTTTGATGATTTGAACATGGTGGACCCTGTTGGAAACAAGTGTAATGCTTAATTGGGTCGTCCACTCACAGTTAACAGCCTTTGTATTGAGTTTGTGCTTGAAATGTACTGTAATTCTGCAAACTGTTAATACATTCTTCAATCAATCAATCAGTCATAATATCTGTGATACCTCTTCCGTATACCTCCATTTTATTCCTCCGATTGGCTACCGCAGATCACGTGACACGTGAGTCACACAGTGAAATGCATGTTGGGAAGCTGTATTACTAATTGAATGTGTCACAGTTTTCTGTGCAACATCGCCGCGCTACCTTCACGTCCTAACAACGACCGGACACTGACCGGATCATTCACTAAGGACACGGACACTTGTGCGTGTGTGCGCGTGTGTGTCCAGCAGCGCTGACAGGTCGCAAGTTCTTGCAACTCGCATGCACGTGCGTGTGTGCGACACATGTTAGTTATTGAGTGTGTGTTGCTTGCTTGTTTTGGCAATGTAAACACATGTTTTCTCATGCCAATAAAGCCTCATGTCGCCTCCATTATGGTAGTGGCAGCTTCAACGTTTGCTAGCCGTTCTGGGGGCTTGGTGTGTGTGTGTGCGTGCGTGCGTGCGTGCGTGACAGAGAGAGAGAGAGATGTCCGAGCGAGGAATACATACCCAAGGCATGCTTCACGGACTACTTGGAGGTCTGCGGACCACCTGCCTAATAATAATATAAATGTTGTGCCCATCCCAACTTCCCAAGCTCATCCCAACTCCCTCCCCAGCCCCAGACTGAGTACAACTCAAAATACATACATCAATACTATGATCTATTACATTGCATTACCCACACTACATAATTTGGTGTTCATATATTCGAATGGGTAAGGACTAGTTGATAGAAACTCTGTTTTACTCCCAGCTTTCAAAGTGTTTATCTCAATTGGGCTTGTTTGGAAGACGGGCGTAGAGGGGGCTAAAACTCCACCAGAGGGGGCTAAATACCCCCCTTGCCCCCCCCCTGGAACCCCGTATGTGGGGATCTAAGGGTAGCAGCGGGGCAGTGTCTTGAGTGTACAGGGTTTAATGAGGGCCCAGGTAGGGCCGGGCCTTAATTTCCGGGCCTGTTGAGAATGGCCGCCGCGCGGCTGCACTAATAACTTTGGGGCAGGCCCGTCTAGAGTTTGAATGGAAAGGCATCAGTCAAAAGGGAGACATCGAAGAGGAAGGATGGGTGGGGAAGGATCGACATATGGCATGTCAGAACAGGTCAGGTTGGTTTGAGGTCAGATGTAGAGTTGCTGGCCGGCCCCATATATGCAGATCTAGGTGATGATGCAGTCTTCTCCATGTATGGCTATCCAGGGTTTGATGAGGTCAGTGTTGTGATCTTCATATATGGAGACGGCCATATATGGAGTGTGTCACGAGGCGTGATGGACTGATGACCATATATGGTGGCATGACGTGTCACGGGGCGGGATGGACTGACAATCATATATGGAGGCGTGACGGATCGACAGACGGACGGACTGACAGGT
Source organism: Electrona antarctica (assembly GCF_951216825.1). NCBI lineage: Eukaryota > Metazoa > Chordata > Actinopteri > Myctophiformes > Myctophidae > Electrona > Electrona antarctica. Next base: position 50,735,300 of record NC_136806.1, read on the forward strand.
TTTGCAGGTTTTCATAGTAATTTGCGACCTACAGTCGCAATTAACGTTTTGGGGTATAAAACAGAGCGTGGGTATATTTTTTTCTATTAGTTTTCTTTATCCTACACCAATTTTTAATAGGCCTATCTTTCAGCCCCCTTTCCACGCCCACTTCCGGTAGATAGTGGTGTCATTTAACATTAGGCATTTACACTTTTTTTCTCTGGAGTACATTTCCTAATGTTAAAATGTCAAAGACCGATACTAATATGAAGAAAACACAATGGTATAACAACTCAAATAAGTAGAATAAACCTTACCTTTACAAAACGGTAGTTTGTGGCTTGTGAAAATACCTCTTTTAACATGGAAGCCTATGGACCGCAAAAAAAATAACACCACTATCTCCAAAAGGGGTTGTAAAAAGGGGGCGGGGAAATCCTGTGAGATAGGCCTATTGTTTTTATTTGTACATGCATGTTTAATTTGCAACATTAAAGGGGAATACCACTCATTTTCAACGTTAAGTCTTGTGGGTGTCCACAACACTCGCGTGTATGTTCATTATTTGTCAAAGTAAAACATCCATCCATCATCCATCCATCCATCATCCATCCATCATCCATCCATCCATCCAAAATAAAACTATCCATCCAGGAAGTATAGGTCAACGAACAGCATCAGACTGATGACTAATAATGTATGCTCCGTCATACGACAGTGTTGCAGACCGAAAATAGCAGATCTATAAGCTCCATGCATCAATTGTGCAAAGTGTTGGGAGCCCATTGATCGGTCCAAAGTAGGGATGTGGATTATCGATTAATGCATTAATACTTAATTGATACGTTTTGATAAGGTTATCGATCGATTAACCGGTTAGTTGATAAGCAGCATTTTTGTACAAAATCTGAGAATCTTAATTTCCCTCAATGTCTAACATACAAATTTACATTTAGCTGATAAACAGAAATAATACAAAAGGCATATTATATTGCTTAATGAAATATTTATTTGACCTTCGACGATACAGGGCCAGGCAATGGCATCTTTGTATGTGCGTTCCTCACACGCACATACAAAGATGATAGAACCGCATCATTTTCGATTAATTACGATTAGTTATTAAATGTTAACGACTACCGACTAATTTCTTAATGGCAATTAATCAATTAACGATTAACTATTAACATCCCTACTCCAAAGGGTTCTTTCAGCACACAACTCCATTGACACTGGCAAGTGGCATCATTCAAAAAAGCCCTTCTGTCACCTTGGCACCACCCATTTAGTAACGTAGTATCACTCACTACTACTAGAGTTCTCAAACTCTGCCCGAACCCGACCAGGCCCGACCCGACCCTAAAATGTATGCTACTTTAACACAGTGCTCGTTTATGAATCGATTCAGGCACGTTCAGGCGAATGTTAGTGCACAAATCGGGAAAATGCGCAAGTAGAGCGTTCTTCTGGGTGCTTCAGATGCCAGTGAGCAACTTCCATTGAAATGAATAGTGGGGGCGGGGCTGTCTGCTCTCTAGTTTATAATGCTATGGGTGGACTCAAGAAGGAAGAGTGAGACAGAAAGGGAACGTGTGTAGTTAGAAATGATGTGAAGGAGAATGGAGAGAGGGTAGAAGGGAAAACAATAGAGCTAGGAAGAGAGAGGGAGATTCAAAGTCAAATCTGTATTTCTACATCACATTTAAGTGTGCCCTTGTATTCTTTCAGAATAGCGACGTGGAGTGCCCCATGTTATTTTAATGTTTTTTTAACACAAAATATACCCATAGTGGAGTTCAGTAGAGTTCAGTAGAGTACCCAGCCCTTTTTGGATGATTTTTTGAAGTAAAGAAGAAAAAGAAATGTTTGTATTTTGTATGTATGTACGTCTCCAGATGTCCACAGGACATTATTATGAAGACGTCTGGAGACGCCCTGGGCACAGAATGGGTTTTAAGAACAACTCTTGTTGACCAATATACTGTACACTTGTAGGCTGTCAGAGACATCCGGACAGAAAATCAATGAAATGATGCCACAAGCCAGTGTAGGGGATGTGACATTGTGACAGGGCTGTCCCTACGTGTTCCTACTACTACTAACCAGCTCACCCCAGGGATGCGGTGAGCTGTGTTTAACCTCTGTCTCAGCATGGCAGGACAGACAGGCTCTGACCGAGCCCAACCATGACTCGCTCTCCATAATGCATTATGTATCATTCGGCTCTCTGATGGGCTTTTTTTTTACCTGAAAAAGCAGGCGTAGTATTATAGGGAAACTAAAATGCTCTGTGCTGCTGTGGTAGAATGCTACACTATAAAATCCTGAGTGTTCATTTAACTCTCACAGTTCCATTTTTACACGTGAGATTTGCTGTGTTGCCATATAAAGATATTTGCTTCTTTTTGGGGGGGCATTGTGGCTGACTTATTCAGAGATTCTTATTCAGCGGAATTTAGGAGCGTGTGAGAAGAAACCATTTTATAATTTACAATTTAGGTATTTAGCAGGAATTTAGCAGGCATTTAGCATTTTCAACCTGGTCACTATTTTGAGCATGTCGGATGAAAAGGTTCCAGTATTTTCCAAAATGTTAAAAAATACAGAAAATAGCAGTTCAACATCTAAGCTCATTTTTGTACATCGTACTTTGTAGGCGTGCCCTGAAGTCATTAGGTGCCTTGCTCAACAGCAATGAGCAAAGGCATCAGATGACTCTTACCACAATGCTCTGTAGTGGAACCTGTGTGGACATGTAACTTAATAATATACTGGGTGGTCCGCAAACACTTTTCAAGTGGGCCCTGATCCAGAAAATGTTGAGAGCCACTGGCTTAATGGGTAGAGAGTCCTTCTAGGTAACCAGAACGTCACCGGTTTGCGATCCTGGTCCACCCATGTCAACACTTCAGCTCTAACAGCTTCCCCCCAGCATTAAAGCATGCAGCCATCAGCTAGATGAAACTGAATATCAACTGAGGAATGAACAAAGCCAAACCACCACCCCTATGGTCTGTGTTTTCCTCTGTCATAATAGTAAAAAGCCTTGATGGAGACAGATCCTGTCCTCAGACAACAGTAATTGGGGGCTAGGCTGCAGTGAACAACTCAGTGCTTTCAGAGAGACAAGAAAATGTCATTTCATTGGCCACACAGTGCATAATGCAATTCACTCTCCCTCTTTCTTTTCTGCACCCCATCTCTCTCTATGGCACCCCCCTCCTCCGCTCTGCTTTCTCCATTCCATTTCTCCCTCCCATCAAGTGGTTTAAATGTGTAGTAGGCTACGTTTACTCAAGCACTGTACTTGTACAATGTACAATTGGAAATACTTTAACTTTACTTGTGTATTTCCATTTTTCTTACTTGAAACTTCTGCTCCGCTACATCTCAGAGGCTCATGACGCGTTGTGACCACTGTTCACTCACTGTTTCCATACACTTCTCCCCCTCCCTTCCCCCTCTGTTTCCTCTTCTCCCTTTCACTCTCATCCTTCACTTTCTCCTCCTGTCTCACACTGCTGTACTGGCTGCATGTACAGTATACCCCCACCCCCTCTTTTTCTCCTTCGGATCGAGATCATTGGTTGCTCTTGGCCACCCGAGTGCGAGGGAAAAAGGATCATTATGGGCTACTTCCATGGCCATGTATATGGGCTACGTCCATGGCCAGAGGGCCTTTCTGCTACAGTGGGCTGTAAAGGCAGTCAGAGTCAACAGAAAGATGCCTTACAGTCTCACTGTAACCACGAGTGTGCACCACCCTGTGTAGTGTGTACACGCACACACTGCTTGTTTCTGTATATTTGTGAGCACTTTTCTATTACCAGGATGCTGTTACATGAGATGCATCATGTTTCTTGTGTTTGTATTTTGGATAATGGAGCTGAGCACAAACCACATTTTTCACAGGCATAGTCCAAGTTTCTGAGTTTTGGTTAATTGCAATATGATAAATATTATTTTGGAATACATGGTATAACTCAATTCTTATAAACATATCTTCTATCTCTCTTGCCCATACACCATTTACAGTTGTATCTCAATCAAATATTTTCCTGGTAATTCTATTCTCTGTCATTTCATTCCACAAATGATTATGCTGCAGTTTCAGTCCCTTGGCTCCTGTTTGCAATGTAGGAGCAACTCTATGGACTCCCAATAACGTATTGTACTGCCCTGTATGAACCAATTATTTTCACATTTAATGTTGAACTGCATGTAGTCCATAACTGGGCACACGCACATGTGAAATAATTTGGAATAAGTAGCATATCCAAGATCACAGTATATGAATGAGATTGATAGTTTATTCTCAGTCTCAGCTGCCTTATTCATGCTTATGGGCAGATGCATGGATGGATGCTGGATCGACAGACAGACAAGTGAGTAGATGAATGGAACAATTTGACGTTATGGATCAATGGAAATAGAAAATAAGAAAAATACCACTAAATATCATTTGACCACCCCTGGCCCCTCTCTCCCCTCCCTCTCTTGCTCTCAGTCTCTGTCTCCCTCTTGCTTGCTCGCTCGCTCACTCTCTTTCTCTCTCTGCATGGTCCAAAGACTTTTCGGCATTATAGTTTACTCCTGCCAGTGTGTCTACAAATTGTTGTCCTTAGGCTGAATGTGCGACTTAACTATCAAAATGTCATTCATTGTACCAGTCATTCAATGTGCCAAACGCACTGG
>NC_136806.1:50742476-50757476 GCF_951216825.1 Electrona antarctica
GCACCACCCTCTAGCACCACCCTTACTCTAGCCCATTTAGGCCTTTCCTCTAGCACCACCCTTACTCTAGCCCATTTAGGCCTTTCCTCTAGCACCACCCTTACTCTAGCACCACCCTCTAGCACCACCCTTACTCTAGCCCATTTAGGCCTTTCCTCTAGCACCACCCTTACTCTAGCACCACCCTCTAGCACCACCCTTACTCTAGCCCATTTAGGCCTTTCCTCTAGCACCACCCTTACTCTAGCACCACCCTCTAGCACCACCCTTACTCTAGCCCATTTAGGGTCTTTTCCTCTAGCACCACCCTTACTCTAGCCCATTTAGGCCTTTTCCTCTAGCACCACCCTTACTCTAGCACCACCCTTAAGGTGGCCTTACACTAGCCGATTCTTTTCAATCTGAAATCTGATAGCACCACACACTACAGGATAATCGGAGCGGGGCAGAGCAAATATCAAACATGCTTGATGTTGATCGGGTCGATCCCGATCGCGCCCCGAGCAGATCGATTGAGTCGGGCACCCCCCAAGCGTCAAAAAATGCCCGATTATCGGCTAGTGTAAGGCCACCTTTACTCTAGCCCATTTAGGCCTGACGTCGAAATAAAATAAAAAGTCTTCTGAAAGAATATATATTCAAAGATTTGTGCCGCATTTTCACGATTTTAAAAAAATAGCAGACCTACAAGCTCGTAGCGTGCCACTCGGTGGCGCGCTATGAGCTTGTAGATCTGCTATTTTTCAATAGCTAAAGTATAACATAATGCTTAGTTAAAACACCAAAAGGGGTTCCCGCCCAAAATGGGTTAGAAACCCACCAGGCACTAAGGCCTCCATCTCGCGCCAGGAGCCCTATATCTCCTTCATTTTGGGATTTCATATTGTGTAAGAGGCGTTCCCCCGTAAAAAATGCTATCTTGTGCCACCACCTAAATCCTTAAAACACCTCCGCTATACCCAATACAATATGCATAGGTGTGGTTTGGGCGTTACGCAACTTAAACCAATCACTGTGCCAGGTGCCATTGCCTTTAAGAGATCTATTATCCATAATCCATTATGCCCTGGATCTTGCCTTATGGAAGAGCAACGCGTGCTGCCTGGAATACATTTATTTTAGATACAGAGGTTTTGTGTCCAGTATCTGACTATTCTGCCATCCACTCCACGACCAACACAGCTAAGTTGTGCTGCAGAAATGTCATTTCATTGACTCACAGCTTGCTCAAATCTGGACCAATTTTAAAAATTCAAAGTGCTGTGTAATCTGTAAATTTCGGTCTTTCATTTGGTATATAGATCGCAAGTGTACTGCCTCTCTATGAAACGGTATCAAGCGAAAACGGAAGTTCGGGAAATCGGATTAATTAAATAGACTTGCACTGAACTATGGCAAAATGAAATCACATTGCAAATGACACCATCTAGCATTTAATTGCCTTTCATTTGGTTGACACAAGTATCAGCATGTGTTACTGATTATGGGGAATTTTACATTATTTAAATCCATTTACATATTTGCTGCGTAATGCGGTGATGAAACCGAACGAGGGAATTGCGCACGATGTGCCTTGGCACAAATCTAATAACTTCTTTTTAATGTGGGTTTTTGTGGCTTTCGCCTTTATTTTTTTATATTTTTATGGAGGGACAGACAGTAGGCTGACAGGAAATGGGGAGAGAGATGGGGGGGAAGACATGCAGTAAAGGCCGTCGGGATCGGGAGTCGAACCCGCGGCACACTGCCAGACTGGATTACCAGCCAAGGTGCCTGGACCACTGATCCATGGCCCAGGCCATCTAATAACTTCTTTGACTAGACAATTAAACACAATGAGCACAAGGAATTGACACTCTGATTATGGGAAAATTACAATCACGAAGATTTGTGGAGAATTAAGACAGAACTCTGAGCTGCAGTCATTCTTTTATCAAACGGGTGGTTTGAAGAGGCACTTTCCGTTGTCCTAAACCTGTGTGCATAAGATAGCAAATATAGGGAAAGCGCATCAACACGCTTACACACATACCTCCACCCGCAAATATAGGTGTCGGCAAAATGAATAGTGGGTTGTGTGGCAGTGGAAGCTCCTAAATGCGTAATTCACGTAAAAAAGGGGATTACTTGCGGATAAAGAATGGCATACGATCGAGCCCTAGATGTCTCAACAGGCCCGGGCCTAAAACGTTTGTCCAACTCTGTGGCCCCTTTTCCAGCGGTTGGTTCCCAATGGGAACCGGTTCAGTTCTTTTTGGTTTTTAGTCCATGAGCCAGAGCTCCAAATTTAGAACGTTAATTATGAATTGTATGTGCAAAACCATACCTATATTAGATTTTTATCAACATGAAACTTCCCCAATTGAGTACTTACACGAAGACAATGATTTATTGTATTACAAATTTTAATTGTTTTAATATGCAAATGATGCATTATGTAGGAATGTACGAAAATATGAAAAAGCTACTACTGTGGAAGGGTTATCATGTATTAATGTACTTGTATTGAACCTATAAACATTGTAATATAGGTCTAGTTTTCCCACCAATTTTGGAGCTCTGGCTCATGGACTAAGAACCAAAAAGAACTGAACCGGTTCCCATTGGGAACCAACCGGTGGAAAAGGGGCCTCTGTGCATTCTCAGTTAAATGACCAGACGTCCGTCCCGCTGTGGCCAGGACAGTCACTCGCAAACCTGCGAGCATAGTAAAGCACATGAGACTTGAAACCTGCGAGCATAGTAAAGCACATGAGACTTGAAACCTGCGAGCATAGTAAAGCACATGAGACTTGAAACCTGCGAGCATAGTAAAGCACATGAGACTTGAAACCTGCGAGCATAGTAAAGCACATGAGACTTGAAACCTGCGAGCATAGTAAAGCACATGAGACTTGAAACCTGCGAGCATAGTAAAGCACATGAGACTTGAAACCTGCGAGCATAGTAAAGCACATGAGACTTGTAACCTGCCAGCATAGTAAAGCACATGAGACTTGAAACCTGCAAGCATAGTAAAGCACATGAGACTTGAAACCTGCAAGCATAGTAAAGCACATGAGACTTGAAACCTGCGAGCATAGTAAAGCACATGAGACTTGAAACCTGCGAGCATAGTAAAGCACATGAGACTTGAAACCTGCAAGCATAGTAAAGCACATGAGACTTGAAACCTGCGAGCATAGTAAAGCACATGAGACTTGAAACCTGCAAGCATAGTAAAGCACATGAGACTTGAAACCTGCGAGCATAGTAAAGCACATGAGACTTGAAACCTGCAAGCATAGTAAAGCACATGAGACTTGAAACCTGCGAGCATAGTAAAGCACATGAGCGATGCTTTTTTTTGGTAGGTTTCCAGCATTAGGCATAGATTTCCACACAGACATCTAGGGGCTCTATTTTCGTCCATGCTAAATCCCTTACCCTTAAACTTCTTGGCCTTTTAAAAAAACATTTTTGAATAGTTCAACTGGCCGATCTACATCAACACGACACGTTGTGAGCTTGTAGATTGACTATTTTAACTATTCAAAATGTTTTTCAAAATAGTAAAAAAAAAAAAAAAAAAGGCAAAGAAGTTTAGTGGTTTAGCATGGACGAAAATAGAGCCCTATGGGCAGATTGCCATGAAACTCCCCCCCCCCCCCCCCCCCCATTCCTCTTTTATGATATCGTTGCTGTCGGGCAGAAACCTCATATCTCCATATTCTAACTTGTTTGTGTTTTTTCTTTAATTAATACCCTACTTGATCATACTACAGTTTCACACAAAAGCATAAAAAGCCGAATATTCGCAAGCTCGAAATTTCGGCTCGTGTTTGAGCTTGTAGACCTGCTATACTTTTGAGTTCTCCTTCTCTGCTCCTCTACTCTAATCAATCTCTCCCTCATCCCATTTCTCACCAATCCCCTTCCTCTATCTCTCTCTCTTTCTTTCTCCCACCTTTATATCTTGCTCTCTCACCAGTCCTTGTAGCTCTGTGTCCTGCTCGTCGCAGACCAATGCCTTGCAGGATACTGGATAGCAAATCACCACCATTAACTACCATGGCATGCAGTCATTGCCGTTCCCAGACGGTGCATCACTATTGCACTAATTGCTCCACCCCAAACAAATAATATCGTCACTTGGAGCAGTGATGCAGCACACAACGGCACTGGTCCAAAGTCATCAAGTGCTCTGTAAGGGATATAGGCTGGCTGACATGGAGACTGTTGTCTGTGTTAGTTAGTGTCTGTGCAAACAGACCCAGCCATTAGAGGCACTTCAGTCATAAACCTGACATAGAGCTGAGATGGAGAGAGAGACTGAGAGAGATGGAAGAATAAAAAGGAAGTAATAGAAAAGAAGGAAAACAGTGTGATGAAAGAAAGAGAGAAAAGAAAGAAAGAATGACTGGCTGCATAAGAGAGAACAGAGAGGTTAAAGCAAATACAAAATCTCTCTCTCTCTCTCTCTCTCTCTCTCTCTCTCTCTCTCTCTCTCTCATATTTATGCATGATTCTGAGCCCGGTGCTATTGACATGGAATAACCTCCAGGGCCTTTACTAAAAATACCCCGCGATCGTGGCATGAATCAATACTAATACCTAAATTTGAAAAGGACGTGGGGGGGGGGCTTGAAGATGAAATGAGATGCTTATTCACATCGGCCATCTCAGAGATGGATTCATCCCAAAACGCATGGCATATTGATGCCGCTGCACGCACTGGCGCCCGCCTCAGCGCCCACCTTGACACTTTAGATAACTCAGCAAGCCCACTGCCCCTCCCCCGTTTGCAGACCGAGAGATTTAGACTGCAATTAAGAGCCCATGACATCAGATGTTCTATGATCTCACCTCTGTGTTCATCATCATTTAGACAGATAGACGGGCTTTGGCTGATGAAACCAGAGTGTAAATGTCTTCTTCACTACGATAACATATGTGACTAAATTTGACTGAGGGACTGCCATTGGAATCGTTTTCGTTTTTTTACAATCGTAATATGAAAGCAGGGGATCATAGCTTCAAATTGACCCATGATTGGTTGTTCAGTTTGACCCACCAGTTTTGGAGATATGGCTTATAGAGTAATGTCTTGCAGAAAACAGCGAGTTGAGAAAACAGGCTTGAAAGGTTCACTTCTGTGGTCTCTAACATTACACCTAGCTACATGTGTAAGCATTTATTTCATATTTACACTTATTTCAGACATGCTCTAGTATGTGAAGAGTCTGCCTGTGCTATTAACTTTTTGAGAAAAAAAAATTAAAACAAAGTTTTTCTCCTCTGGTGAAAAGCTGTAATTTGCGCGATGGCAGTCTCTCAGTCAAATCTGGTCACATATTTCATATTACAGATTGTATTAACTTCATATAATATTTTCTTACTTCATGATGACTGTAATGTAAAGAATGCAGCTGCTATCTCTACTCCCGTGGTTCCCAAATGTTTTCGGGACCCAACTAGAGAAAATCTACAATCTACAAGCTCACAACGGGTCACTTGGTGCCGCGTTGGGAGCTTGTAGATCGGCTATTTTCACTACTTCTTAAACATAAAATTGACTAATTTATGGAATTTCTTCATGAAATTACTTAATGAAATATTTTGTTTTTAATTCATGAACATTTTTGCTATTTTGGGAATGTTTTTTGAAAATGTTTGGACATTTAATAATAATTGAAAAAATATATATAAGAAACAAAATTATAAAGGGACCCATGAAAATGTGTCCACGGCCCACAAATGGGTCCCGACCGAGTGTTTGGGAACCAGTTGTGGTCTAAAACTCTAAACCATGTTCCTTTATGTGCTTCTTTGGCACTAGGTCAGCGCCATGGCAGCCCCCCTCTTATATCAGTCAGTGTACTTGAAACATTCAATCTGTGGTATGGGAAACATTGTATTAAATGTCTGTGTGTGCCCTGGTTGAGATACCTTGTTGTAATTCACCCCTTAATTTATAAACATCCGGAGGACGGCTGGTGAAAGTAAAAAATTAAATGGAGTCGTGTAACCCTCCTCCTCTACCTTCTTGTCAGCACTGAGGGCATAATTTATCACGGCAGAGTCGCATGAATAAATTATGTCATGGAGACGAGAATTGGAAAGTGGCTGACAAGAGACCTCCTACAATTGAGACCACAGACGCCCACCACCACCACCCTCACCTGCCCTAGGTGGGGTGGGGTCATTGTCTCCACCAGGCCGAAGGCATGGGGAGAGAGTATGTTTTGCACTTTGTGTGTGTGTGTGTGTGTGTGTGTGTGTGTGTGTGTGTGCGCGTCCGTCCGTCCTTCCGTCCGTCTGTTACCAGCTAATCTCCGGCACCGTTGGCCCGATCCATGCCAAACTTTGCACACACACTCCCTGGATGCCAACAACGAACCTCTGCCCCAAATATTCCTCAACGGCCTGTTATAGCGCCACCATGAGGCCGATTTAGGCAAAACACATTTCTGTAGATTACTCATACACATTTTATCCATACATCACACAATTCGGAATACACTATCTCCATAGTCATGTGATCAACACGGATCTGCACCATTTCCCATCTTCCTTCCTGATTGACTAAGATTCGCTTCCAAAGCTCACATGATTGGTCCGTTTCGAACAAAATGCCACAAATCACAAACACAGTGTGCAATTTCCGTGAAATTATACACGCACATTTCCACTAGGCTGAGGACGACATGACACAATTTATTTTCCAAACCAGCCTCATGGTGGCGCTATAACAGGGCAATTCCTGTTTTACCTATAACTGCATCGTTCTGTGTACAACTTTGTATGCGCACTCCCTAGAGGCATGGAAAAACATTTTCCCTGCATCCCTCCACATCTGCCGGTTATAGTGCCACCATGAGGCTGATTTCTGCAAAACACATTGTTTATATTAGTCTCACAGATTTCATCCAAATCTCATGCAAATCGGTATACATGATCTCTGTAGTCATGTGATCAAGACGAGTCTGTTTGATTTCTCAGAGTTCTACACTGATTGGCTAAGATTGCCTTCCAAAGTCTTCAGGAGTGGCCCGTTTTGTACAAAATGCTGCACATGTCCTGCTCATCCAGAATTCTATCCTCAGAGATGCTATGAGTGATCTGACTCTGCATTTCCTCAACACAATGAAGAAAATTGTTGCAAAAAACAAACAAACAAACAAACATGTTTATATCACTCCTAAACATTTTGCCAAACATCACACACACTCCTATCCTCCTGGTGGAGACCTGTGCCCAGAAGGGCACTTTTTCTAGTTTCATTTGTTTTCCTGTTGTTTTTTTGCAAGCTTTGAATCATGGAATTTGAAACTATTGTCCAAAAAATATACTTCTTGATTATTCGATTAATCGAAAAGGTTATCAATAGAAACATCCCATGTATTGGGATGATCAATTCTACCGGAAAGATTTTCACCTACAATATTAATTTCAAGATATGAGTATTTGAATTGACCAGTCTATAGCAATAGAAAATGGCTTCTATAAAATGAAGCATGGATTGATACACGCATATTCACTGAAGGCAGTTGAGAACTTCAGGGAAACATCATTTTACCACCTCAAAGATTGGTGTGCGATTGGTGTGCGCCTGTTTTAACTTTTAGTTAGATTTTCTTTTCTTCTTCTCTTACACTGATTTGTATCCCTGTCTAGGCCAGGAGTAGACCAATGCCAGGTTGTGAGGTTTTCCCTTTCACAACGTTTCACAAATCACATATTGGGACTTTGTCTGAAAATCATTTTCAGTTAAATTGGGATTTTTGTTTTTGCTTTAATCCCTGAGTCTTGAGGTCATTCGATTGTATTGTATGTAACAAGAGAGACATTTGTCCTGACACAACATTGCTCCATTTGGCTTGTTGTGCCACCATCCCATTCAATTTCCATCTATTAAATGAGATGTGTTTAATTCCATGACGGAACACGAGCACCCTAGATCACATCGCTCAGATGGCAAATACCGGGCGACTGTGGCTCAGGAGGTAGAGCAGGTCGTCCAATGATCCATGGGTCGGCGGTTCGAATCCCGGCTCCTCCTGTCTACATGTCGAAGTGTCCTTGGGCAATACACTGAACCCCAAATTGCTCCCGATGTGCTGGTTGGTACCTTGCATGGCTTCCGCCGCAATTGGTGTATGAATGTGTGTGTGAATGGGTGAATGTAATGCACAATCTATGTAAAGCGCCTTGGATAAAGGCGCTATATAAATGCACCATTTACCATTTACCATTTAAATACCTACTCATTAACTCTGAATACCTCTCCAACCAAATGATTTTAAGGCAATCTATTGTCTCTTCCGGGGGAGAGCGGATGAAGCGGATATTGAACTATAGCCGGTACTTTTTCTCTCTCTCTCTCTCTCTCTCTCTCTCTCTCTCTCTCTCTCTCTCTCTCTCTCTCTCTCTCTCTCTCTCTGAAAATCTTCCACAACACTCTCCCAGTACCTGTCATGTACCGTACCGTACATCACTTGTCAAATACATGGGCCACAAACGCTTTTGAAAAGGGCCTTGATCCAGAAAAGGTTGGGAACCACTGCAATAGATTATAATAAGGTAGCATCGCGCGTGTTTGAGTGGGCGTGTGCGTGTATGATAGCAATCGTGAGTGTTTGTGTCTAGAGTATTGCAGTACACAGTAGTTTCCCCTCCCATCATCGTTCCATTTGTGCATGTGCACCAGACAGCGGTTGGGAGCGTAAATGTTTATAACCCTTGTGTGTGCGTGTAATTATGTGTGTTTGTTTGTTTGTTTGTGTGGGTGTGTGTCTGTGTGTGTGTGAGAGAGAGAGAGAGAGAGAGAGGGGGGGGGGGGGGGGGGAGGTGAGTGAAAGGAGGTTATATAAGGTTTTTAAGCCACCACCACCCTCATCTTCAAAAAGATGCTGCAGAAGAGAATAGAGTGGCTGTGTATGTTTGAGCGAGAGCTGCTGCCTTGACTCTCGCTCCACACTGCCCACCCACTGATAAGCACAATTATGTAATGGCCATGGAGGGGGGGGGGGGGGGGGGGGGGGTGCAGCTGAGCACTCATTCGGGCCTTTTGTGGTGAGGTTCTTGTATGGAGGTAGAACGACAAAAGAGCTTGCATGCTCAAACCGCCCCTCAACCCCCGTCCCTGCGTGTCCCATCTCACATTGCCATTTATCTCGTCCATCAAGGAGCCTTTTCTGAGGGGAGGACTTATTTTGAGACATTTATGCTCGGTCTACTCTACAGACAGATGTCACCTGAGAGTGGCAGGATAGGTGGGAGGGGAAAGATGCAGTAAGAGAGAGAATTGAATTTAGAGAGTGAAAGGTAAAGACAGAGAGAAACATAATTATCTCAAAGATGCATTCACACTCGACAGTTATCAACATGTAACCCAATAAACATCCTAAGGTCCCTTGCAATGACCTGTCCCCCACCCATAGAGTTAAATATACTGTAACCTCCGTTTTCTTGCCTATCGTCCATCTCATCACATAATGCACTCACATATAAACCAGTTTGAGCATGTCCATGCCATGTTCATTGTGTGATAACGCCTTTAGCTTCTCAGATAATACACTTATCAATCAATCAATTATTATTGTGTGTGCAAAATATATAGAGTATACAGTGGATGTGATAGGAAGAGAGTGCATGCTTGTGTTGTCTGTGTTATGTCAATGACTGATAGACAAATGGAGAGAGAGAGATAGAGAGTGTGTATGTGTGCGTGCGTGCGTGCGTGCGTGCGTGCGTGCGTGCGTGCGTGCGTGCAGAGCAACTGATGGAGTGGATGTAAGAGACAGGTGGGGGGTCTGTGTGCTGAGGGTGTGTTACAAAGAGTGTGGGGCGGGGAGAAAAAGACCATGTCCAAATAATGACGTGTCAGCGAGAGGGAATGAGACACCCAAGAGAGGAAGAGTCGGAGGAAGGGAGCTAGAGAGAATAAACAGAGAGAGACAGACAGAGAGAGAGAGAGAGAGAGAGTGCAGGAAGGTGCTTTGTAGCAAAACAGAGTGGAACCCAGCAAGGAGAGAAGTAAGAGAGCCAGAGAGGGAGTCAGAGCCAGAGAGGGGGATGTGGAGAGAGAATTCAAAAGACTGTTACTGGGGAGGTGAATTGATGAGTGCCAGGTTTGTTGACCAACCTATCTGTACTACTGTCTGCCTCGCTGGATCTATACTCTGTGTAACGGTAAGACGCTTGTTAATGCTGTTCTCTCTCCCAGTTCTCAGACATATCACACACTCTTATCTTATATCTGTGTCTTTACTTTTCAATGTGTGAGATCAACCAGAAATACATCATTTTGCTGTAGAGGTTCATTCAATCTTATAAGCTTACGATGTACACTGAGAGAGACTGATGTGTAAACTTTGCTTTTGTTGTTACCATGTGCTTGTTTTTATAACACTGTTTTCCAAACACTGAGTCGTGGCCCATTTGGAGGTCGTGAACATTTTTTGGATGTCATTAATTAATTAAAAAACTAAATTCAAATATTTTTTTTTTCATGAATTCCATGAAGATAACAAAAAAAATCATCAAAACAAATGTTTAAGAAGTAGTGAAACTAGGCGATCTACAAGCTTACAGCGCGGTGTGAGCTTGCAAATGCAAACGTCTAATTTCTCTTTTAGGTCTCGAGCTAAAAGGTTTGGGAAACACTGCTATATATATTGTAGATATTGTAGATTACCATCACTTTGCATGACCTTTTCTGGCTATTTCTGTGTTCTGCACGTATCAGTTCATGTGTTACATTCTGTAATCTGTCCATGTGAATTTGGACTTAAAGTTGTGCCTTACTGTTCAATAACACCATTATTATCTCCAGAGCAATATTAAGGTGTGTGTGTGTGCGAGCACGTGTGATTGCATGCATAATACAGGTGTGTGTGTGTGTGTGTGTGTGTGTGTGTGTGTGTGTGTGTGTGTGTGTGTGTGTGTGTGTGTGTGTGTGTGCGCGTGCCGTGCGTGTGTGCGTGCGTGCGTGCGTGCGTGCGTGCGTGCGTGCGTGCGTGCGTGCATTGCATTTGTTGAGTCGTGTCTCACTGTTCAATAAAGCCATTATCTCCTAAGCAAAAGTGTGTGACATCTTCAGATGTCCTTGCTGGCCAATAACATGTGTGCAATATTAGATTAGTGTGTTCCTGGGGCAGTCACCATCTCATTGAGGCTGTATCACTGACGATAAGGACAAGCTTCTCCTGCCAAGTCGAGGGGCTACACTCTGTGCCTGTAGGCTATGTATGTACTGAACATGTAACTGTACAGTACGCTACTAGGGGCTACACTCTGTGCCTGTAGGCTATGTATGTACTGAACATGTAACTGTTCAGTACGCTACTAGCCATCTGGGAATGGCTATAGCACACTGGCAATGCCACCAGCCAGGCAGGCTCTTTGCTGCTATACATGCTGTGGATTTTACAATCACACAGATAAGACATGTCAGTTCTCCAATGACTGTGATAAAAACAAAATGTTTGTCCTATTAGTCTATTAGTTTCTTTTAGGGAAGAAAGGTGGGGGCAAATATATATATACTGTATATACTGTATATATATATATGCGTGCGTGCGTGCGTGTGTGTACAATTGGAAAACCAGTCAGATTAAAAAAGGTGCACTCGGTTTCACTGACGGAGGCGCGCCGACTGAATGTGACTTGAGCCGCGAGAGGCACCAACGGGCGAGCGAGTCGCCGTGACGCGTGCTGTGAAGTCCCCTTCAGTCGACTCTGCCAAGTTATGTACCGACAGGGAAAGAAGCATAAATCATCGCGGGGGAAAGGCGGGAGGTGAACACGAAGAAAATGAGCACTCCTTTTTCAATCTGACTGGTTTTTCCAATCTGTAACAGAACATGGTGAAGGTCTGACCTTCTAGGGCTGTTTGTGATAGAGAGTGTATATTAACTGTCACATGATGGTTGACTGTGAGCACAGACTTCTCTCTCTATTATGTTCTTTCTGTATGGGGTATATATGTGTGTATATGTGTGTGTGTGTGTGTGTGTGTGTGTGTGTGTGTGTGTGTGTGTGTGTGTGTGTGTGTGTGTGTGTGTGTGTGTGTGTGTGTGTGTGTGTGTGTGTGTGTGTGTGTGTGTGATATTACTGTATGTGTGGGGGATATTCTGTACATACATGTATATTTTATACACAGGCACAACCTCATATTAATATCCAGAAAGACAAAGTCAAGAGCTGGTGCATAAAAGGACAAAACCAATTACATATAATTGATAACAATAACCACATTTGAGTTCATCTCAGGTGACCAATACTCTGGTGATAATTATGTAAATACTGTGGGCCAATATTTTGGAATGAGTTGAATGCCAAATTATAAACAACACCCACGCACACCCACCCACGCATGCGCGAGTGCACGCACGCACGCACGCACGCACGCACGCACGCACGCACACACACACACACACACACACACACACACCACTCTGGTCAATATGTTTTTTTAATGGAAAGTGTTTGTGTGTAGGTGTTATGGATTTATGTTTATTTTGTTTTTGTGTGTAGGTGCTTACATCCATATTTTTGCATGATAACTCATATTACCTGCATGTGCAATTGCAGTCTTATTTTTCTGATTGAGGTGTGTGTGTGTGTGTGTGTGTGTGTGTGTGTGTGTGTGTGTGTGTGTGTGTGTGTGTGTGTGTGTGTGTGTGTGTGTGTGTGTGTGTGTGTGTGTGTGTGTGTGTGTGTGTGTGTGTGCGTGCGTGCGTGCGTGCGTGCGTGCGTGCGTGCGTGCGTGCGTGCGTGCGTGCGTGCGTGCGTGCGTGCGTGCGTGCGCGCGCGCGCGCGCGCGCGCCGCGTGTGTACTTTCCCATTGACTCACAATGGGAACACGACTAGACGTCTACGCGTAATTGTATATGTTTTTAGCGAACGCACGCATAAAGATAACATGATTTCTTTGGTCACGCGACCACAGGAGGCGGACACTGAGGAGCATGCACAAAACTACACGATATTAGTGTTGACGGTTGACGCTCATCACTAGAGTGTGCGTGTGTGTGAGACTTTGAGATTTGTTTGTCAAATGAGAGAGAGAGAGAGAGAGAGAGAGGTGGTGAGTTAGACACTGAATGAACTTCTCCATTCGTTAAAAATCTATACAGCTATTTATAAACTTATTTTATAAAGCAACTTTAACGGATGCACGTTATTATTATACATTCTGGGTTTGCACACCACTGATGGTGGTTGTGCACATCTTATTATCACACGTACAGTCTGCGCTCGGCGCACGCACGCACGCACGCACGCACGCACGCACGCACGCGTATTTCATAACCACTATTGTGAAGTACGTTTTTTGCCCAAATCCATATTTCTTTGTCCATTTCACTCAGCCCTGCCCCTACCTGTCACCTCTACAATCGGACCCCCATTTGAAAAGATATGCCAATAAGAGAAGATCTTTACTGCTCTAGCAGTGATTCTCAACCCGTTTAATTTCAAGGACCCCCTGTTTGACATGCATATGAGTTTACAGCCCCCCATTTAATGGCATTTCTATCTCTGGGACCCAAACTTATGTTGTAAAATCAATGTTAATTTAACTCTGAGAGTGTACAAATGGAACCAAGTGGACCCTAACAGGTCCATTTGGTTCTATTTGTACACTCGCAGAGTTACAGACCCATAACGGTCCATTTGGTTCCAAACTATCATTTAGCTGGGGACCCCCTGGAACTCCCTCAATGACCCCTGGGGGTCCCCGGACCCCAGTTTGGGAACCAATGGTCTATAGACGGGTTCCATAGTACCATTACCTATACAGTGTATAGAATACACTATACAGTATTTGACTACTGTAGGTTTCTACCCTTCCATGTGATGGATCTGTACCAAAAAAAGCAACCATATCATTCAAGTTACCGTGAAATTATTCATGACTCGTCAGTATAGAACTAGGAACAGACAGATAATCTATGGGTATTGCTTTCCTCATAGATAAGTGGACACTGACTTGAAACATGCTGTCTCTGTATCGATCCCGGGCTCTTCTCAGGAATGGGATCGCTGTCACGGGGGGGAAAGGAACGTTTAGGAAAATCCCATTAGCTGTTGTTTATGTTACGTGAGCCTGATCCCTCCGTTGTCACTTAGGGTAGGGTGTGTATCGTATGTGCGATCTTTTTTTCATATATTTGTCAGGATGTGCTGTTATCTTGTCATTATTTTCTTATCTTGTCCTTATGTTGGTGGTGTTTGACTGACAGGGTGGTCATGGAACTTATGGTAGTATTGTCCACAAGTTGTGGACAATAACATTAACCCATTTTGGGTGGGAACCCCTTTTGGTGTTAGCATTATGTTATGCTTTAGCTATTGAAAAAATAGCAGATCTACAAGCTCATAGCGCGCCACCGAGTGGCGCGCTATGAACTTGTAGGTCTGCTATTTTTGAAAAATCGAAGAACGACTGACATAGAAACATAGCTTTTTCAGAAAACTGTCAGGATGTAGAAGACATTTTTAGAATCTGATCTCAGGTCAGAATGGGTTAAGTGTGTTCTCACTGTTCTATTGAATTCTACTCTGTTGTATAGCTGATTTATTTTATGCGTTAACGTTACAGGGCAGCAGCAGTAGTTCATGTGTAAGAGTGAGGCAAAAATAACAATCTGCATGCATGACATGATGTTTTTAATTGGGCATTAATTTAGTTTAGATTTCAGCAGAAGAGATAGTCAAGTGGTCAAATCATTCAAGCCCCTCATCCTTCCACGGAATCTCTTCAAAATGAAAATGTTTTGTTTTTATTAGAACATCCCTTTGAATCACCTGTATCCAGATATTCTTCTAATACCGTGTGGTCTTATGTATGGAGTGTTTTCCAGTGTCTTCATTGTAGTGTGGTCCGTAGAATTGTTTTTCAGCTGTCCCTTAGCTGCAGATTTTTAAGCAAAAATGTCTTAAGAAGATCGGCCATCGCCCTCGATTAAACATCTCTTTTCAGTTATTAAATGGTTTTATGTATTTATTTCATAA
>NC_136806.1:50762476-50787476 GCF_951216825.1 Electrona antarctica
TTTTTTAAACAAATAGCAGCACTCTTTTGCAGGCACTAGGCAACAAATAGCAGCATCAAGACTATTGATTGATTGATTGATTGAATAGTTTATTAGGTAGAAATGTAAAACAGCAACATAGTACGTTTCCATTTAGGCCCTATGCAACCAATTCATAGACATGACATGACGAATAACAACTAAATATAGTATAGTAATAAATAGTATACACAAAAGCATATTTAAGATGTGTTTAAAGGTAGCAGCTCTGTTTACAGTCAACAGTAGACTGAGAGACTAACTCGGTACAGATAGTAGTCCTAGTACTCTCCTTCCTAAGCTGTCAAACTAAAGGAGAAAAACAAAAGACAAACACAGAAAAGATGTGTCTGTGTGTGTATGCGTGCGTGCGTGGCTGCGTGCCATAGACTGTAGAAAATAGGGTGCGTGCGTGCGTGCGTGCGTGCGTGCGTGCGTGCGTGTTGGCATTTCCCTCCAGCCACTTCCATGTTTTCTTGCAAACTTCAGACCCAGACCCTGACATTTTGATTATAGCTATAACATTTTTCTTTCTTTCTTTCCTTTTTTCTTTTTTTTACATACATGCTTGTTATTTGCCCGTGATGCTCATCCATTATTCAAATGAGTTCCATTCTTCAAACCTCCCCACCCTTAACAAATGATTCAGCAGTACAGTCCATTTGTCTGCCTGAGGCCCTAATGGCCCATGCCTTCTCTGCCCCCTCCCTTATGTCTTTACCCTCATTTTCCTCTTGTCATCCCCCTCTGTCTCTCCTCCGTCTTCTTCATGTCCTCCCTCTCTTCCTATTAAATTACTGTATTATTAGATACAGTAGAGTTCCCCAAAATTAGGGCTTATTCATATTCAATCCCGACGTATTCAGGGTTGGATTTGCTGGGGTGGGGATAAGTTTTATCCCTACTTCTTGTCAGACTGAATTATATACGTGCATTTCCTTTTGGTAAATGTACATCGTCTGATATGTTTGATGTTTATGTTTCATAATATCATAATATAACAATTTAATCATAATTGAACGGGAGGTAGAGAGGAAACAGGGAGAAAGAGACAGGGAGTGAGACGCAGCAACGGTCGTCGGGATCTGGATTCAAACCTGCATTAGAGCCTATGTGTGTTATGAGCTAGGCCAGTGGGCACCCAAGATTGAGACATTTCTGACTAATAAAGTATTCAATCAAAAAGGTCGGGGTAACACCGACCGGGTCATACCAAAAACGTGTGCCTCCGTGCTTAGCAAGGGAGGCAGGGTTGGATTTTGGGTAAATCCCTTCAACATACTAGCCTCATGTCCAAGGGATGTACTCGTAATGTACATCAAGCCGCCTCACTCAACAGAAACCTGAGACATGTTCATGCGTAATGGGCCACATGGCCATGGCAAGGCTTACTTACTTGATGCTAACCATATTATCCCTGGTGTCTCTATTTTTGTCAAATTATTATTATTTTAATAAAAAAATAGTGAGAATAGCAGATCTACAAAGCTCTACAACACGTCACATTGTGATGCTAAGTCAAAGCGGAACTTGGTGGTGAAAAAGATCATTGCTAATGTAGCTAATGGTGGAATTGGACCCTGAAATCCATCTAGTGATGCATTTAATATCTGCATGCCCTGTAAATGACACACGAGAGAACGAGCAAGCCCTGTAAAAGAACAGAGTTCCATTGTGCACAAGTACTATTGTGCAAGCCACGCTACCTTAAATTGTGTGTGTGTGTGTGTGTGTGTGTGTGTGTGTGTGTGTGTGTGTGTGTGTGTGTGTGTGTGTGTGTGTGTGTGTGTGTGTGTGTGTGTGTGTGTGTGTGTGTGTGTGTGTGTGTGTGTGTAATATGACTATTGACTCAAGATCATTAAATGGCTTACACTTTAAAAATACATCTTTGAAGAAGTGAGAGATGAAATTACAGCCCCTTTGTGCCTTCTGCCTTACTTTATGTCCAGAATATGCACCTTATAACAAGAAAATAAAATGTGGAATTGGGCACGCCCCCAGGGCACTTGCGCCATTCATTTCAGACCATGCACCATGGGTTGTTTAAATAAGGCCCCTAGTCTTTAATGGACTGTTGAGAGGAGAGGAGATGAAAAGGAATGAAATGAAAGACAGGCAAAGCATGTAGAATGAAAGGACAGGGAGGAGGAGGAAGGGGAGGTGACGGATGAGAAGAGAAGGAAGATGAGAGAAGGATATACAGTATAGGATGCATTTGAAGGGTAAAGAGGCTCATCATCGGTCTACTAAGGGGAGACAGTGTCACACTCTGGAGATTGCAGCGGCAATGAGTGGCACATTAACACAAGCCTTCATCTGTAGTCCTGTGTGTGGGCTGCTATGACAAGCTGTGAATATGACAGTGGTGTAAGTAACTAAGTAAGAGATGCGAGTACTTTTTACACCATTGGTTCCAAAACGTTTTCACGTCAAAGAAAGCCAGAGTCCCCCATAAGGGATTTTTCTTTGAGAGAGATCTTTCTCTGCTCTAGCAGTGATTCTCAACCATTTTAATTTCAAGGACCCCCAGTTTGGTATGCATTAGTCTACGGACCCCCATTTAATGGCATTTCTATCTCTGAGACCCCAATTTGTATTGTAAAATCAATGTTAAGTTAAATAGTGTCCCTGCGCGACATGCATTCTATTTTATATATAGCCTATTATAGGCTGTATGGCTGTATGAAATAATTAGCAGACAATATACGCTTTTCTATTTTTCTTTGGCACGACATACTATAGAGCGTCGCAGTCCCGCCCCCTACCATGGACCAGGAAATGAATCCCAATGCATTTTTCCCATAGACATTTCAAAAAGTATTTATTTAAAGACGCCGCGGACAATGCCAACTCGAGTCGTGACAACTCATGACAACACAAACAATATTTTGGACCAAACAAATAATTACAAAGAAGAAAAACAACAAAAAAAGTGTTGTAACCTGCCGTTTTTTTCTTCTTTCTAATTATTTGTTCGGCCCAAAAAATTGTGTTTGTTGTCATGATTTGTCACGACTCGAGTTGGCTTTGTCCGCGGCGTAAACGTCTTTAAATAAATACTTTCTGAAATGTCTATGAGGAAAATGAACGGAGAATCATTTCCTGGTCCAGGGTAGGGGGCGGGACTGTGACGCTCTATAGCGTATAACGGTAGACTACACCACTGGATAGATGGACAGTCAGACAGACAGAAAGTTTGTCATGCCAAGGCAATGTCAGTGCAATGTTTATATTTAATAGTACTATTAGTCCTATAGTAACATTGCGGTGTCCCAATATAACAGTGCTCCAAACTAATTCGTATTCGGAATAATTGAATTCCATGGCAATTTCATAAAAACAAGACAGTCTAATTGCATGGCTTTCCTGTGTAATTGAAAGGGTTTTCAGACTGTTAGCTAAATTAATTAGCAGTTATCTAACTAACTGGCTTGAATCACCCTACCCTACACACAGTGTAATCTTTAAATTTCACAACGCAAATTGAAAACATTTCTTCAGTCTTACTGGTGCTGGATCATTGCTTTCCTTCATCCTTTAAAATTGGGTTGCAGAGTGATGCATACAGTATATTGAACAATGCTTACACATAACCAAATATGTGTTGACGTGAGCTTTCTGTTTTAACGTTGCTTATGGAGAATTGCCTTGTGGTTTGCTGTTTGTACGTAGTAGCGTGAGTGTTGTGGTTCGTACTTCGCAGGGTGTTTTCTGAGCTGTGATTAACCTCCCACAAGGTCTTTGAGGTCTGCTGACCAGTCACTTCTTGTGGTACCAAAAACAAGACCGAAGACCAGGATTGTTTTTAGCCCCCAAATTGTGAAACAACCTTCCCCCCCAAGTTTAGACGTCTCCAACCTAGCTTGTTTTTAAATCCCGTTTGAAAACTCATGTGTATACTCTTTGGCTTTTAATTCAAAATAATTGACAGTTTTTGAAAGCCAATGTGTTTAAACTGTTTGTTTTGGTCTCTTTAATATTATTTATTTATTTTATTCAGTTTTCCTGAGTGTAAACGCTGGTTCAATATAGTTTAAATTGGATTAGATTGGGCTACATGAGGACAGATACAGTACATAAAGATGGAGAAAGACAAAACTATGTTCTAGAATATATCCGGCTGGGCAAAGGACCAAGAGTTTATTTTTAAATGACAGAATGTGCCCCTAAGGACTCGTAACAGCAGTAAATGTAGAGTTCATTTAAATCTAAACTCTTTAAGTGGTTAAATTAACACTCAACATTTTACCGTGATTTGCTCTTTGTCCGTCATCATCAGTCTTCCCTCTTTTTGTTCTGATTTCATGTGGTCTCCAAAGATGAATTGAACTTAACTCATTGACCGTGGACACCCCCATCTGGTGTCTGTAAAAGGTACTCCTGAATCAAACTAAGAGCTTTGCTCTTAGTTTGAAAGCCATTTCACTCGGAAACGAGACCCAGGAAGTGAATTATCGCTATGTAATGGGTGCGTCAAAAGGCGAACTCGCCGCAGAGGGCGTTTGGGACCTGGAGGCGTGAAAAGGCTATGTCATCATCGAATGAGTTAACACATGCACTGCTTCAAAGCAAAAGATGAACCAATGGTATTGTAAAAAATAAAATAAAAAATAAACAGTATTGACTGAGTGAATGTGTACATGGTGCCAGCAGCATGGCAAATGTTTGTTTTCATGTGGCGTGAAGCAACGACCACAATAGTACAGTAGTGCCGGTGGACAGTCTGACCTTAACTCTAGTTCACCAGGGGTTCTTTTCCTGCCACCCCCTCCCCCCGCTCCCCAGCCAGCCCACAACCCCCCCCCCCCCCGCTGGGTGTTAATTTGTCATCCTGACGTGTGCTGCCCCACACACACACGACACACACACCACCCTGCAGGGCAATTAGGAGCACCATATGCAATTATGCATCCCCAGCAGAGCACCATAGCCAGCTGCACCCATGTGGTTTACAGACCTGCTGATATTTAACCCATTAAAGGCCACCTCAGACGGGATGCGAGTGACACACGCATTCTCGCCTGGATCAGCGACGCGTCTGCTCATGAGGGGCACGGGACTCGTAGCGTGGACAAAAAAACTCACCACAATCCAGGTCTAGTCGCTTGTGGCCGTGGGAGTCTGCACAAACGAGCACACGCGTGGCAATTTCACGGGACCGCGCTCGCTTGCGTCACTGCCGCTCAACTTCTCTGCACGTCCAAAATAATCGCCCGCCTCTCATTGAAAATGAATTACCAAAGCGCGCCATTCGCTCCCCGTCTGAAACAGCTATTAGACCTGAGGCTGATTCTACAAATGTCTTCTAAATCCCATAACAGTTTTCTGTTTAGGTATACAGTGTGGGTAATGCGATGTATAGATCACATTATTGTTTGGGAGGGAATTGTTAACGGATGAGCTTGGGAAGGGCACAAAGTTAATATTATTAGGCAAGTGGTGTGCGGAGAATTCCATGGGGGGCGTCTGTGTATTCCTGGGACTCGCATAAATAAGTCTCTGTGTGGCTGAGACACGCACGCACGCACACACGGCACGCGCAAATTGGTTTTGACATGGCAGCAGCGCCCTGGACAGCATGTGCACAGTACAGACAACACTGGCAGGCGTTTGCTGGTGTTTACGCAACCCTATAGGGATTTTGAATGACGCGCGCAACCCGTCGTGAGACAGTTAATCGAGGCGATGTTTTTGTTTTTCATGAATAGTTTTTTAGGCTATCCGCCATTGTAACATTGTCCCCCGCGTTTGAAGTGATATCGAGTTACGTGCAAGCATTGCAAAGTTGTCGCTATGATATCGGGGAGGAAGCGAGAGTGAATCCATGTGGCTAAAGCCAGGCTTGGGGACTGAAGGTGTGTTCAAAGCAGATACATGTTTCCAGTTGCTTCGGTCGTTTCACTGTGGTCGCGCGCAGGTCAGCGTCGGTTGTAAAAGAAGAAGAAAAGAAGTCCTGTCGCGCCAGCTCACTCGTT
The DNA here is from genome assembly GCF_951216825.1 of Electrona antarctica. Lineage (NCBI taxonomy): Eukaryota > Metazoa > Chordata > Actinopteri > Myctophiformes > Myctophidae > Electrona > Electrona antarctica. The sequence continues at coordinate 50,768,470 of NC_136806.1, forward strand.
TCCATGCAGGAGCTGTAGCTGTGTTCCCCCTCCCTAGTGGTGGAGTATATTCTCGATATATGATACGATTATATCCAACAGATATAAAAAGTACACAGTAATTTGACGTTGGGAATGTAACCAAATGAACCCGAGCGTGTTCACCGTGGTGGAATGTTAACAGTCCATTCCACTGAGTGGCGAGTGCGTCCCAATGTGTCGGCAGTGGTGGCACTGGGCCAGGCGCCAAATTGTATAGGCCACTGTTTGTTGTGGTGCAGCGGTAGCAGAGGAAGCATGACAGTGGGGTTACACCGAGAACAGTGGCTGTGTGCAGGTGTCGTAAAGTAATTATTAATTTATAATTTGTTAAATGGGGGAAAAGGGCTTCGTTAAGACCTCCATAATATTATGGTCAATGCCTGTGTGAAAAGTCGGAGCGATTGGTGCAGCCAGTGAGGAGCTACGACAGTGTTTCAGACATTCAGACAGACAGACAGACAGACAGACAGACAGACAGACAGACAATTATAGTTTGATTTGGCCCCCGCCCGCATCACAAAATATATTCTTCCAGGGACCCCCAGAAGCAAACATTTAAGTTCAAAATGTAAAAAATATATATTCAAAGATCTTCACACAAGATTAAAAAAAATAGCAGATCTACAATTTTAAATTTTGGCTATTCATACATTTTGGCTATTCATAAATAGCTGATATACAGATATCAGCTATTTATGAATAGCCAAAATAATGGTTAAAGTGGTTAAAAAGCTAAAGTGTCACAGATGCGTTCTCTGTCTCAATGGGTAAAAAGAGAAAGATGCAGTCTTTACTATTACTACTACTACCATACTGCTGCTGATACTACTACTGCATAATACAACTAATACTACTACTACCACCACCACTATCACTGCTACTACCAATACATGCCCAGGGAATTAATCCATACTATCAAGTTACAGGAGGATACATAATACACATCCTCTCAGGTGGTCCTGTATTTACTATTGATTGAACAGTGCTAACAACATCAATATCAATAGGGCAGAGGGTAGCCTTTCACCAGAGAGCATCCAGAGGTCTAGAGACTTAAAGTATTCCAGTCACAGATGCTGCAAGAGGTAATAGTTACTCACATTGCGCTCTTATTGACACACCTGCTGCCAAATACACATACTGTACGTACAGGCTTATTTAACCCATTTTGACCTGAGATCAGATTCTAAAAATGTCTGTTTGAAAATGACAGTTTTCTGAAACAGCTATGTTTCTATGTCAGTGGTTCTTTTTTTCAAAAATAGCATACCTAGATCTGCTTTTTTTTCAATAGCTAAAGCATAACATAATGCTAACACCAAAAGGGGTTCCCGCCCAAAATGGGTTAATCACTGAGCAGCCTTGGGCCAGGCATGCAAAGAGGGTCTCTTTCAGGTTCCGTTGCCCCAGTCCAGTTTCTGTTTCTTAACCAACCTTAAGTTGGGACACGTCAGTCCACAAAATAATCATAATAATAAACTCTAATTTCATATAGGCCTACTGAAAAAGATACGGAAAAAAAACAAGAGATGTATTACATATTAACATATATAACAAAAGTGTAAAATATAATTGTTAGATCTGGACAAAATTTAAATGCTACCAGTTTTGTAAGTTAATCTATCAATGTGCACCCAACAATCTTATTTTATTTGTCTGTTATTTGTTTGTTTTATCCCCACTTTTTTATTCATGTGACCACTGTGATGATTAATTCAGACCCTGGACATTGAGGTGGTGAGGCCAGGTTAGGTAGAGTAGACAGATGGCCAATACCGAACGGAAGTAGACTAGCTGTTATTTTGAGGCCTTTCCAATTTGGCTCTTCTACTTTTGCTTACTTACATGCCTTGATAATCTTAAGGAAACCCTGCTTTCACATACCGGTAATCCTCAACACCACTTGGAATGTATCTGTCTGCCAATGGTCAAGCTGTTAAGAAATCCGCCTCCGGCACACCTATACTGACCAAGGATTGAACGTCTTCTTGTGCCTCCCCCCCATCACTGTCTTCATCACTGCTTTCTGAACATTCACAATCTCAAGAAGAAAAGAAATGGAACACCTACTCTCCTTTTTTACCCCTTTATATTGTTTGGTTAATCCTAATAACATAGGCTATTTGTATCTTTATATATCCTTGAGTAATATGAAGATAATATTAAGGAGTACCTATTTTTCCTACTTGTACCTACTTTCCCTGCTACCTAAAAATGTGTTTTACCCACTTAAAAAACAAATTCACTTTTTTTCCCCCCTGCACCCTTAAATAAGCACATCAACACTTTTCAAAATAAAGCTACCCCTAAAGTAAAAATGTTTTAACCTATGTCCCTTTTTATTTGTATTTGTTTTCTGCACAGCAGTACTTCAACAAGTGATACAATAAAACATAACAGCTACAGTAAACCTGTGTGTAAAATCTGCTTCTAGGGGCCACCAAAGACATGGGTAAGATGCTGGGTGGAGAGGAGGAGAAGGACCCAGATGCAGCCAAGAAGGAGGAGGACAGACAGGAGGCACTGAGACAGCAGGAGGATGAAAGGAAGTCCAAGCACACCCGCATGGAGGCAGAGAGGGAAATAGTACGGCAGGGCATCAGGGACAAGGTAAGGAAGGCGTCCTTTTTGGCATGAATATGAGTCCTAAAGGAATTAGGCATTTTTGTAGGCCACCGGTATCCGTGTCTGGCGTTTCAGGACCACAAGGCCTTGCGGGTTTGATCCCGGGCATTACCAACTCAGCGCATGAGTAGCACGACTTGGGTGTGGCATTTCATGCGATAAGTACTGGGTCCTGGGAGCTGAGATGTTGCACTCCACCACAGCCATCCATCTCTCAGGCGTCTAGCCGCGCGCATAGGATAGATTTCTGTGTTCTCGGCTGATAACGACTATAAGGCTCTCCAACCTCCTTACTTACTTGAAGGCCTACCCAGCTCCCTACCCAATCCAATGAAACATTAACAAGTTTTGTTCAACAAGGTAATCTCCCAAGGCCGGCCCTTCCTACAGGCAGAGCACGCAGCCGCCTAGGGTGCCATGGGGTGAGGGGGGTGCCCAGAAAAAACAAGTACAGTGCTTTAGGACACAATGGGGCCATGGTCATTTTTCTGCTTTTTACACATTATGAAACTACAGAATGTAAGCTTTCATATGATGTATTGTTCATTGAAATTGGAAAATATTTGAAAAGGATATGACCCTTTGAAACTTGTTGAACCAGAAAACCCAAAGTAGAGAAATTGCCCTGAAAAGATTTCAAAGATTTTAGCACCTCTGAGCCCCAGGAATGGGTGTGACAATATAGGTACGTAGTTGTCTCCACCCCTAATCGCTTTCATAATCACCCCCCACCCCTAACCGCTCCCCCCACTAGCTTAGCTGTCAACTGCATAGCATAGTCGAGTGGACACGTACTTACAAGTAGGCAGTGGTGGGAATAGGCCTATCTCACAGCCATTCCACGCCCCCTTTCCAGAAAGCAGGTAGGGATGTAGCTCTGGTCCATGAGTAAGGCTATGGACCAGAGCTACATCCCTACCTGCTTTCTCTGCACCATTTAAGGCCGTTTCCAAATGTTAAAATGTAAAAGACCAATATTATTATGAAGAAAACAAGATGGTAAGACAGCTAACACAAATAGAATCAAGTTTACCTTCAGAAACAGCGTTGTTTATGGCTTCTGAATGTAGGTATTTTAACATGTAATGTCTATGGAGTGACGTCACGTCAACACCATTAGCTCAGAAAAGGGGGCGGGGAAGGGCTGTGAGATAGGCCTATCGGGAAAAGTAGGCCTACTCACTTTTTACTTAAGTTAAAGTATCAATACTGCAATATAGAAATATAGGAATGATACGTAGCTTGCAGAGTTAGTTCAGTCAGATATACTGGAGAGGTTTCATGCCGTGCTCAAGGGCGCATACATATACTCAAGCCCCCTTTCTGAAACCAGCTCCTCGCCACTCGCTCTACACACTTGCCCTCGATATGCGCGTTCACGCGAGGCTGCGCCATATTAAGTGTCGTCCGAAACCAAGCAGCCTTGAGTGGAAGTGGCTTATAAAGCCCTCAAGAGCGAGTCTGTGCCGATCTAGACTCGATTGCCTTGTGCAGCCCTGCTCTCTGTCCGCATGGAAACCGCGACCTACAAATGTAAGAACCACCACAAATAAATGATAAATAAACTCCTCCTAAACAATCTTCATCTGATGCAGAATAGACAATGCTCCAACTGATGTTCACAAGGGCTCTTTATTTACCCCACCGTGAAAAAACTATAAATGAAACAACACAAACAAAACAACTTTTAACACAATGATTTATAAACACCATGGATGTATATGACATGTCATTTTTGTCAGTCACGCTGTATTTCCTTTTTCCATATTAATGAAATCCACATGTCACATAAAACATACACGATGCAATATATGCAATATAACTGTACAAACAAAATAACAGGTAACACAATTGCACGATGGTAACCATGGCAACGAATGGTGTCTGTTTCCTGTTTCTGCACAAGGAGGGCGAGTGTATTTCCAAACAGTTTTTTATACCCATGCACCCTAATCAAGGGAACTTGATTCAGCTGGAGGGGAACTTCCTGACGAGGGAACCTCCCGAGAGCACTTCAAGTCAAGGGACTGGTTTCAGAAAGGGCCAAGGGGTTAATATGCTGCTTTACTATGTGGGTGTATTCAGTGTGTGCAAGACAAGACCCACATGTCATTCGCTGATGTGGCAGTCAGCTGACCAATTGGGCGGGCTACTTAAGCTCACTAGACTGCATGCTCTTCCTGCGTTCCTTCTGCTATGGTTCCTGGTTGTTCCGTGATGTTTGCTCTGGGGGGCTCTGTTATTTATGTTCCTCATGGGGGGTTGTTGTTGTATATCTATCTCCCTGCTTTTTTTTTATCCCACCATTTTGCAACACAGTTTTTTCACCCAGTGCCAATTATCTTATGTAATCATGGGCGCTACACTTCCTCTGCCAACCTGGTCAGTCCGCTGGGGGGCAGCGGACTGACCTCATGCCTCCTTCCATGCATGAGGAGTCCAAGCTGCTTCTTTTCACCTGACAGGGGGGAATTTCCCTGGCCAAGCTGCTTCTTTTCACCTGACAGGGGGGAATTTCCCTGGCTGGACATAGCACGTGGAAGGAACACGTTATTCCGAACAGTTCCTTTCCCCTCCATCAGGCGCCCCGGCTGGCCAGGTGAGGGTACCTACCCTAGGGGACACGGGGAGAACATGCAAACTCAACACAGAAAGGCCCTTTCGCCAACCCCGCCTCGGGGGCACTGATGACGCGGAGGAGTTCCCTCCTTGGCGGAGGAGGGAACACGCCCACAGCGTCCCCAGCGGGAATCGAACCCAGGACCTTCTAGCTGTGAGGCGACAGCACTACCGACTGTGCCACCGTGCTACTACTATGTTTAATGATGGTGTTTGATTGTGCCGAGCAGGGAGAAAAATGTATATGCATAATATTATATGCACACTTGTATCCTCATTCTCTAATAAATATTGGTTAAATCTATTTGTGAGTTATGTGACTGAACTGAAGTTGTTTAGTGTATGTGTGGTAATAATAATCAAAATCTGCAAGTAACTAGTAACTCAAGTTTTCAAATAAATGTAGTTGAGTAAAACTAAACTACAATATATTATTGCAATACTGCAAGGACACAATTTTCCTAGGGCGCCAAATTGCTCAGGCCCTCTCCACAAATAAATCGATCACTTTGTGATTTTTGAACCACAGAAAAATAATAGTAAGTAAAATTGTAAAATAAGTCAAAAACACAGTCTCGTGCAGACAAAAGTATGACGGAAAATTGCAGGAGGCAGCAATATGGCCACACAAGACTATTATTGGCATGACAGCGATGTGGACCGACTGCAGTGCCAATAATGATGGGCTGAAAGTTTCTAACCTTGTCTTTCACCACACCACCTGTGCCCTCCCTTCTCTCCATTCAGTATGGGCTGAAGAAGAAGGAGGAAAAGGAGGCAGAGGAGAAGGCGGCCATGGAGCAGGCGTGCGAGGGCTCGCTGACACGTCCCAAGAAGGCCATCCCGGCAGGCTGTGGAGATGAAGATGACGATGACGAGGAAAGCATCCTGGACACTGTCCTCAAGTTCCTCCCGGGACCGCTACAGGACATGTTCAAGAAGTAAAAGGAAAGAAAAACTAAACACACATGAAAACAACTGAACCCCAAATCCAGGGCCTAATACTGTAGGTCAGTCTGACCTGGGCCTCCTGGCTCTGAGGGTGAAAGGGAGGGGAGGAGAGGGACTTTGTTTTGAGACTAAGGGTTTAGCAAAAGGGGGTTTAAGGGTTTCATTAACTGTCAAGTATTGCATGTGTCCGTGTGGGGTTGGGGGAGTTGGAAAGAATTTCTGGGAGTTTGGACAGGGTTTTAATTCAAGTTTGAGGGGTTTAAAAGGGGTTATTTGTGGATTCGTTTTGCGAGGAGAAATAGACTTGTGAAGGTGTCCTTGCCAAACTGATAGAGGCTAATTCACTGCCTTTCTAGAAAGCTTTTTGCTATATTATTATAATTTATTTATTATTATTATTATTATTATTATTATTATTATTTGTACCTAACCTATACATTTCTGTCCTTCTTACAACCTTCTCCTTTTTCTCTTTTCTTTTTTAACGATGGCTGTCCCATTCTGCCACCTAGACTGTTTGTAATGATTCTCTTTTTTAAAGTATTATTTTACGCTGAAACATTCCAAAATGTGGCAATCGCAACACAGTCATCAGGGTGCAACATTTTTTATTGATTGGTCAATACCTGTGTGGCCAGGCAGGTTTGACAAAATGGTGACCAATGGAGCAGTATTCTGTGAACTACGGCCAGTGTGTGTGCTCAATGTGTGTATCCCCCTGCTTCTGTAGTTTTTAAAAGGAAAAGTTGTTAAATTCTTCTTCTTCTTCTTCTTCTTTAATTTCACTTGCTATTTTCTACTTTTATAGTACACATGAGACTGATGTATGTCTTTTTTAATTATAAATCAGCTGTTAAGTTTCTAGGACATGTGCCTTCATATCATATCCTCTAGTTGAGGAATTGTAAATGAGGGTGTCATTGAAGTCATACAGGTGTTAACTGTTACTGATAGCATTCCACTTTTTTTTATTTTTCTTTTTTTTTGGTGAATATGACACTTTTGGAAAAAAAGGTGGCATTATGTTTTACTCATACCTGTAGGCATAGGCTGGGTTTACTGCTCTTGAAGCTGTAATAACATTAAGATTAACCATGAAGCAAAAGGTTACATTTCCCTTTAAATGTCCTCTAGTGCACTCACCTCAACTTCTGACCCTTGTGAAAAAGCGACAATGAATATCAGCTGGATAGACTGCCATTTTGAGGGGGGGGTGGGACTTTTATTAGAATATCAGTTGACAAAATAGATCCTATTTGTGTTGATTAGAAGTTTACAATTTAGGCATATAGCAGACACTTATCTAGAGTGACTTACTGTACAAGTGTGAGATCTGAATATGTAGAGTAAGCATGAACTTTTGTCAATAAACAAGGTGTGATCCTAGGGATAGTTTGGGGAACGTTTTGTGAGGATAAGTAGACTTGTGTACGCAAATGTACACATATCTCAGATTAGGGGTCAATCATAGTGTGTTGTTTGTTAGTTAGTGTGCTCCCCATAGACAATCAAATCAATGCATTTACCACTGCAAAGCAGTGAGGTAGCCGATACAATATGATGTCATTTACTGTCCCAACATCCAACGTAAGACACAACTGGGTTACTCACAAAGCACTTGACAAGTTGAGCTGTACTGTAGCTGCTGTAAACGTATGTATTCATTCATATTTCATGTCTTTTGTCCCCCTCCTAATTCATTATTTTACATGTAAATGCTGATTGGCAAATGACATCCAACTGCATGTGTACTTTAGTAATTCATAAAGGGTTACATGAATGTGCCACTGATAGGGAGAGGACATTTTACACTCAAGAAAACCTGATATGAAATAATAAACATTTAACTAGATTAAAGTTTACTCTTCATGTGACCACCGCGCTCTGACTTAAGGTGCGCTACCCGTTCAAATCATATCATATAAATAACGGTAATGGGTGGCACACACCAAGACTGCATTTCAATAATGTATTCTTGCGTGTTGGACAGGAACTCTTCATGTGACCACTGCGCTCTGACTTAAGGTGCGCATCCTGTCCAACATGCAAGAATAAATTATTGAAATGCGGTCTTGGTGTGTGCGATCCATTACCGTTATTTTCATGACTATTGACATATTGGAGAGCCCCTACTATAGTATTTTTTCCATCTCTGCAGAAATTATGCCACATAGAATAAGTACGCACAATTTGGTTTTGTGTTCTACATCCACAAGGGCAGAATTATTTGGTTAGGGTACAGTCACACCGAACTGGAATTTGACTTATGAGGGTGATATTTGTGGATTTAGTAAAAAAAAAAAAAAAACCTGTACCTTAGGGTACAGTCACACTTTGATTCTACCTATGCTGCGGATTCTGCTAATGCTTTTCAATGGGAACAGAGTGGTTTGTTTCCATTTCCGGATTTCCAAATAAATAACTAAATAAATAATAATCAGCAGCATAGTGCAGAATCAAAGTTCGTTGTGACCATAACTTTATAGTTTATACAGTATGAAAGACCAACAAACCACATATTAAAGCAAAAAATCTACATATATTTCAAATTGACAATGAAATATGTATGTACTGTAAATGAGTTAAAAGTATCTTACTTTTAACTAAATGGGCAGTTATCAATAAAGCATGTTGGTTATCATCCAGAGTAATGACTAATGAGAAATAATGATACTATGGTTAGCTGTACGACCTGTAATAATATAAACATATGTTTACAGTGTACAACATATAATACCTTGACAATTAGAGGTCTTCATTATAAGCCAGGAAATGCTCTTTTTTCATCTTCATTTTCTTCTTAGCTCACATAGGATTTCTCACTAGACAAAGCCATACTGTTTAGATTGCAATAATTACCCAAACTTATTCAAAATTATTTATTTGACCATTTAAACCTAATTTGTAACTTTTTTCCCCCTCTGTTTAAAACAAAAAATAACATATCTGTTTGTAAATCCTCTCCATGTGTGTGTAAAAAAACTATATAGAAAATGTATGACCAAGCCATTGTTATAAATGTCTCAATGTACTACATGTGTACTGTATGTTAAATGTACGTGTTTGTTTGTTTGTTTGTTTATATATGTGTGTGTGTTAGTGTTTGTGTGTGTGCGTGCGTGCGTGCGTGCATGCGTGTGTGCGTGCGTGCGTGTGTTTCTATGTGTCGGTGGTATAAGACCATGCTGTTTATCCATACGGTATAATCCTTGTTTAAACTATATGTAAAATGTGTCTTTGAAATAGTCTGTGCACAAACTCAAGCTAGGGGGCGGGGTGGGGTTCCTCTATAGACGTTAATTTGTACTCTATCACACGACTGTGTCGCTTGACGAAAATAACTGACATTCGTCTGACAAGTGTCGTACTATGAAGCAAAGATTTGGCTTATGCCATCTCTTATAAAAAAAGGAAAAAAAAAGAAACTTAACACATTCCCTTTCAAATCACAAGCATGCAAATTTGGGGTAAAGAGAATACACCAAATGCCAAACTACAAAACAACAACAACAACAAAATACAAATAACCCTGTTTCTGTGTTTGTTTCCCGGCAACAGAATCTGCACATTGCATCCAGAAAGATTGTTCAGGTAGTGACCACAACCATAGCCTTTGGGTGTTAGACTTGCTGTCTGAATGAGGTTGTATAGTATACGTATATATTGGTGAAACTCCGAAATACTGAATTTGATATGGATCTTATTAAGCTTATTGTGGTGCAAGTCTGAATAGAAGAGCACTTAACTTGAAAGCTTTTGAAAAACAAAAGACTGGGGGATGTGCAATTTTAAAATGTGTGCTATTTTATAAGATAGATGTAATTTTATTTAAACAAATTTGTCTCCATCATGAGATTGGCCCGTCGAGCGTTTTATTTTAACACAATGCACCCACTCCAAACTATTCACACTCCACATAGAACACTAAAAGTGTGTGCACAAAAATTGGTCATGTGGTTTGCGAGAATAGCTCCAGACAGACACACAGACCCTTTTCTAGACGGCTTACGCTGTAATAACACTTTGATACTGTAACGCTATACTGCTAGTGTGGAAAGTGGATTTGCTTGTTATCATTTAAAAACTCAATGCATGGCAGTCAAAACTGTACTATTGCACATTTTATTATCGAAACAAAGCAAAGGTCCACCCAGACAGTAAGTATAGTATTAGTACTGTACTGTACAGTACAATAATACAACACTATTGTTAAGTCAACTGTGACATTGGTTGAGGGGAACTTATTTCCTTTGCTTTTCCATTGTTCTGCCCTGCACCTACTGTACAGGGCATAAGAGCCGGGCCAGTCTCACTCAAAAAGCTACCTGGATTACGTCTGGTCCCAGAGTATTTATCTCCAATGGCATTAACAATTGACATGAAAACATTGTTGGGACTATGCTTAACCCAGAACACCTGTAGTGTGTTAGAGTAATTGTAGTTCAGGAATTACAGCCATAGATCCTCTGTATATAAGACACTTTATGGAACACTTCTCAAGGCTTCACAGCATGTGAAATGCCTTTGCAAAGGGCTATTACCATTTCATCGTGACTATCACGTCTGTTTGTATGTGATGTGTTGTTTCTATCCATCCTGGTTTGCATGAAATATTATGGAAAATAATGTGGAGACATATTTAGACCTAAACCTAAAATAGAAGTTCCTGTGGCTTTCTTGTATGTAACCCCATTAGGTGATACAATTGTAGTGAATTATTTATTTATCGCTTTGTGTTCTGTATGGTTGGAAGGAAGGAGTTTCGTTTAAATTTGAGGTGAATGATTATAGTTGCATGTGTAAAACATTGATGGGGGTGTCCTGTAAAACATCTTAATCTTATGCTTGAGGTTGTGCCTTGCTGGCAGTCAATGGGACAATGACCAGTGTCAAGACTTGCGTGACTAGATTAGCAGGGTAGTTTCTGTTGTCAGGAACACAGTAATATTTTGAATGCGGAAGAAACAGATATTTTCAACAAAACAAAAATAAAAAAAACCTCTCCAGTCTCCATTGGGTTTGGTGATATTTCTCCTAAATATTTATATACAATATAGCAACTCAAAAGAAATTGTACGGACAGCGTTGGAGAAACTTGCTATAAATGTTTACTTCTTAAATGTAATTTTATGAATTGCAACGATGCAATGGAAATTCCTGAGAGGGGGCGATGAGGACGATGTTGATCACAGTTCTAGAATAAAAAGTGATGACACCTACCTTTCAATTTTATCGTCATTCAAAAATGTAGATCAGTTCTGATGAAGATGACTATTATTTGACTAAAGGCTGTCACTTTTTTGTCCTTTACGTGTAGCCAGATATTTTTATAAATGCTCTGCTAATGTCCTGCCAGGTGTGTGTGTGTGTGTGTGTGTGTGTGTGTGTGTGTGTGTGTGTGTGTGTGTGTGTGTGTGTGTGTGTGTGTGTGTGTGTGTCCAATACAGCACCAGTTAGCTGTGTACGCAAATGTTAATGGATGAAGTCTTTCGTACATTCCAATTCTTATCATATTTGCACTAGAATATGCTTAGACGGTTATGGGATCAAACTCAAAGAATCTAAACAAAAAAACGGCTGTATGATTCCACCACAGGGCTACTGCTTCTTACACGACAACGATAAAGTTGAAAGGTTAAAATGTTCTTAAAAGGGGATCTTTTATTTTTTAACAGAATTGAGAGGATTTTGTTATTCAGGGTGAAAACAAATTCAGGGTGCAGAGTAGAGATTGAGAATGTAAAATATGAGTTCTTACGATATTTTTGTTCGTTTAAATGCATGTACTCTATGGAACCCAATCACTGTAGAATTGTCTCATCAATGGAAATTAATCATACTTTTTGGAAATTAAATGCATTACACAAATAAAGAAAAAATGTTTATTAAAAGCTTTTGAGTTTGTTTTCAATGAATATTATTATTATGACTAGTTTAATTATCTTTCTCCGCCACACTGTGTCTGTGTGTGTGTGTGTGTGCGTGCGTGCGTGCGTGTGTGCATGCATGCATGCATGTATGTTAGAGAGAGCGTGTGCAATGTGCCCACGTGCTGTGGCACAGTCCTAATTACTCAACTCAATAAGGGAATTCATAGTTGGTGATTTAAATACGTATGTGGCAGCATGGACTAGCCTCCTCCATGTTATGAATTCCCATGGTAACTACTCTCTTAATTGAACACATCTCTTCTATAATTAAATATATTGCTGCTTATTGCATTGATAAGGCTCCTCGTGAATGTGTTAATCACCAAAGGCCAGTCTAACAATTGTTCACAAATCCTGCAAAGTCTTCTGTATTATGTGTGGAGAGGTGATAAAGTGCTGTCTTTTATCGGCCGTGTGTGTGTGTCTCTGTGAATGAACAGTTGTGGCAGTCAAACTGATGAAACATTAGGCTACTGACAAAGGCAATCACACTGATTACAGAGAAATTTGAATGACAGAATAACAGTCACTGAACGCATTGTCAAATTTTTAAGCACATTCTAATGATGTATTCTTGATTCATAAAATAAAAAACATTTTGTTTTCCAAATATATATTTGTTTTAACATTATGGAAAGATTGCCAATTTAACACCGAGGTGGCCACTCTTCCATGTAGTCCACAATATTGTCACAGTCCCAGGCAGGGCTGTGTTTTTCTTGTCTGTCTCTAGGTGCTGCCACACTATCGAAAGAGCCGTGCACGTTCTCGGCTGTGCGCAGCTTATTTTCCGAGTTTTTAGACAGCTGGTGGATGGAAAAGAAGCTCCACCTCCGCGGAAGACTTGCGCGACGGCCAGATTCCCGGAAACGCTCTCCTCCGCGCAAGTCGTCCGCGGAGGTGGAGCTTAATTTCCATCCACCAGCTGTCTAAAAACTCGGAAAATAAGCTGCGCACAGCTTAAGAAGTGCGCGGCTGTCGACCGTTTTGCGCTTAGGTGTGGAAACACTGTAAGTCTTGTCAGTGTCTGTGCTCTGTGTGGGCGTGTGTGGGCGTTGGCTTGGCTCCAGTTTCCACTTGGCTCACCTGTTTCCAGTCCCCTCATTCTCTCCAATCAAAGCTCCTGCCTGCCATCAGCTCATCACCTCCAGCCTATAAAGCCCTGGTCCCCCACACCACCGATGCCGATCGCCAGATTGTTGAATCAACCACAGTGGTAGTAGACACTTCTAGCCAGTATATACCAGTGTTCCCAGTGAACTTCAGTTTCCTCGTGTTTCAGTTTTCTAGTGATTTTTAGTTTGCATTCTGCCTGTACTCATCGCTCTCCTCTCCTCCTCCTCAGACCACACCTGCCTGCCGCCTGCCTGCCCATGCACTGACCTGCCTGCCCATGCACTGACCTGCCTGCCCATGCACTGACCTGCCTGTACTCATCGCTCTCCTCTCCTCCTCCTCAGACCACACCTGCCTGCCGCCTGCCTGCCCATGCACTGACCTGCCTGCCCATGCACTGACCTGCCTGCCCATGCACTGACCTGCCTGCCCATGCACTGACCTGCCTGTACTCATCGCTCTCCTCTCCTCCTCCTCAGACCACACCTGCCTGCCGCCTGCCTGCCCATGCACTGACCTGCCTGCCCATGCACTGACCTGCCTGCCCATGCACTGACCTGCCTGTACTCATCGCTCTCCTCTCCTCCTCCTCAGACCACACCTGCCTGCCGCCTGCCTGCCCATGCACTGACCTGCCTGCCCATGCACTGACCTGCCTGTTTGTATCTTGCTCTGCTCTGCCTGCCTGTCCTCCTGCCAGTTTGTTTTAATTAAACACCCTTGAACTTTCGAACGTTGTCTGTGTCTGCATTTGGGTCCGCCAGTTCTTGGTATTCTGACAGGTATGGTCAGTCCATGGCACAATGGACAACAGTTTGGAATCATGCGTCATCATTTCACTCCCCCTATCTAATTATTGGAAAGTATGAAATGTTTGATATTCATTGTGTGTTCATCTTTAGGGCCCTAAATCATACACCAGGAAGCACGAGTGTCTATTTCAGTGTTTTTACCTGGGAGTGACATTAACTGTTGTACTTCATTTAGCTTACTAGACCTGTGCCTGTTGGCCACTGGCCTACTTGTGAATCATGCAACTTGGGAACCTAGTATACAATACCTGTTGTCACAGTACCCGTTTTAACCGTCTATCTGTGTCCCTTCCTTGTGCCCTACTGTAAACTGTACAGTAGGGCAGTACGATAATATCACGATATTCAATATATTGCGATATTTGCGATATATCAATATATTGTATGAAATTTCATCAACGATATATCACGATATCTGCAACTACAAAATACTTGGAACTGAAAAAATGCTATTTTCGTGCTCGGACACAAGGAGGGACACACACATAGCTGTCTATAGTGGTTGCACCACTCAAACACTAAATTAATAGTGTTTTTTTTATTTTTTTATCCCGCGATTATTTATCGCGGGAGGACGTATCGATATATATCGCCATATCGATATTTCAGCACACCCCTATTAAGTAATCAAATGGCAGGTGTGGGGTTGCCATGGCAATAAATTGGCTGAGGCAGAGGCTGGGAATTCTACAGGTGAGGAGACTTAGGCTCATTAGTTCCACCGGCAGAGCCTTTTCTGGCGTATCTGGACAACTGTGTATCCGACCGACTCAAGGCCAGGCACGTGTGGTGGTGTGGAACGCGTGTGTGAAATTTGAAGTCGGTGGGGGTTCTCATCACTCCACCGCGTCCTCAAAAGAGAAGACTCCTCCAAAAGTATACAGACGTGAGTGGGAAGAGGCAAATGGCCGCAAATCCTTGGCTTGACAGCGTCAGTGGAGATGATTACAATGCAAACTGTAGCCTTAACTAGTCGGTGTATGTTTTCTGTGGCGCAGTTCTACATGACTGAAACATCTCCTGAGATCAATTCTGTATGGGACCTTATATTATTTATGATCTTATTGTTGTGACGCGTGTACTACGAAATTGTGCATTTCCCGTCAGTGTGTCGTTTGGTTGGTTGATCACCCCAGGCATGACCATCTATATGGTCATGCATCATGACATCATGACAGACATCATGACATCATCGTGACATCATCAGGGATGGAGATCCCTGATGTCATCAATATTAAGCCCATTTATGACTGATACCTGTCCATTTAAGCCTGCCCCAAAGTTATTAGTGCAGCCGCGGCCAGCAGCCGGTGAAAACTACAGTACACTTCTCAAGAGGCCTGAAAATTAAGGCCCGGCCCTACCTGGGCCCTCATCAAACCCTGTACACTCAAGACACTCCCCCCGCTGCCACCCTTAGATCTCCATATATGGAGCTGACCTGTTCTGACATTCCAAATGTTGATCTGACCTCATCAAACCCTGTACACTCAAGACACGCTCCATATATGGCCAGTACAGAATTCATTCCATATGTTGATCTGACCCC
Source organism: Electrona antarctica (assembly GCF_951216825.1). Classification (NCBI taxonomy): domain Eukaryota; kingdom Metazoa; phylum Chordata; class Actinopteri; order Myctophiformes; family Myctophidae; genus Electrona; species Electrona antarctica. The sequence continues at coordinate 50,784,093 of NC_136806.1, forward strand.
CCATGCCAAAGCACCAGCGCTCACCCAGCAGTCTTCTGTCACCCAGGCGGATATGTTGATCTGACCCCCCATTCCAAAGCACCAGCGCTCGCCCAGCAGCCTGCTGTCACCCAGGCGGATGCATGCACGAGAAGCAACTTCTCGCCCTCAGGCGTCTTACTAGTTTATCTGTGTTTTTAGCTACAAAATATCATGTCAGTATATTTCTAATACCTGCCCAATAGCCTACCCTATATCTTGGCTGCTGATGTGGGCATAGGTTAGCCTAGGCTATTTCATTGATTGATTGACTTTTTTTTTCACAAGTCAATACAAAAACTGTTACTTTGTGGCATGATACACTTATTTACAACAGGGTCCACCATTTTCAATTCATCAGAACAGTAGAAAGGGGTGGGGGGAGCTCAGACTTAATTTACAGGGGCCAGTTTCGAATTGCAGACGTCCGTAGGTGCCCTTTGAGAGCGGTATTTTGAAGGAGTCAAGGGATTCACATGTCTTAGTGGCTGTTGGTAGGGCGTTCCACATTTTAGTGACATAGGAGCGAAATGAATTTAATCCCTTGGTTGAGCCGAATCTGGGTTGCATGTGGTTTGTTTAACCCCCGCTCGTGTTGTGAGTGTGGACTTTGTTGACATTAAGAAAGTATTTAGACATGCATGGGACATGGGTATGTTGGTGGTGTAGTGAATCTTGTAGACCAGACCCATTGCAAGATGCTGTACTACTCTGTCGTCAACCCTAAGCCATTCCAGCCTATCAAAATGGGCAGGGGTGAGGTGGGTTCGGGGAGTGAGGCCAAGTAGTAGCCTAACCAGTTCGTTTTGGGAAGTCTGGAGCCTGGTTTTGAGGGCCTTTGAGGTGCTGTGGTACCAAGAGGTGCATACAAGTCGAAGAAACCTTGTATGAGGAATATATAGTTGATTGTTTATTATTGTTGAGTTTATAAAGTTTAATATGAATAAAATCAATATAATTCAATATTGTGCCCATTTAAAGAACAACTCAGATTCAAAATCGGAACTCTTATGTTCTGATGAATTGAAAATGGTGGACCCTGATCTTGTGTGCTTTTCATTGTGTCTTCGACAAAGTTTTTGTATTGACTTGTGCTTTCGTTTGAAATGTAGGCCTACCCATTCTACATATAGCCTACTATCAATCAATCAATCAGCTCATTTGAATTATTTAAGGCCTAATTTCAACTATTAGACCTACTATAAATCTTGTGGATGCAATAAGTTGAAGTAAGTTGAAGGGTAAATTTAGCAGGTTCAAATCATGCATAATTTTCATTTACATTATTTCATATAATTTTCCAAAGCATTATTTGATTTACTTTTTCATATATAACACTTTATAACCAATTTAAAACTGCAAAACATTCATAGTCCGGCAGCTGAGGTGGACGGGTGGGAAATTTGGTATATAGTCTTTTTTATTGGCCTAAAATATTGTCTGTATACATTCATGAATCCTCTTGCTGACCGGCTGTCGGTATTGGGGATTTTTTTTAGAGGGGTTTCTTGTGACCCTACCATTAACATCCTGTGGCAGGCAAAAATGTAAAACTTTCCTTTTACTTTAAGTAGCATGTGACATGTCACACTAGGGGGTTTTCATGATTCTGAATCCATTCCAAGCATTAGTTTTGCACAAAATGCACTCCTTGGGCTAAAAACGGCTAATTTTTTGCCTGCCATATAATGGGAGGGTCACAAGAAACCCCTATAAAAACAATTGCCCAATAGTGACAGCCGGTCAGCAAGTGGATTCATGAATGTATGTACCGGTATATAGACAATATTTTAGGGCAATAAAAAAGACTATACCAAATTTCCCACTTTAAACAAAAGAAGCATGTCGGCTGCCGGACTATATAATGCTAAGGCTATGTGTTCCGAAGTGCATAGATTTCTATGCATTTCAGAATGCACCCCAAAACGCATGCCTGCGCGGGCGTAAAGAGTGTCCATTACATTTATTTCAAGATCAGGCACGTGCAGAGGGGGTGGCTTTTGGGGCTTTGGCCCCTGCCCTTTGGCATCAAAGTGGCCTTTTGCCCAACATCTGTGGCCCTTTTCATTTTTACATGGTAATGAGAACGTATTGCTGATTTTACTGTCCAATGTATGGGCCAAGTTATTGTGGACCATCTTTCTCCATTAGCATAAGACATCAAATGTACTATATTTCTGGTGTGAAATGGCATGAGGGACCCCCACAAAAAGACCACCCCAAAAATAGAGGTGCAAACAGCATACCCTTTTTTGGGTTTGAGCCCCTGCCCCCTCAGTGCACTCATGCTCTCTGCACGGCCCTGCAAGAGGCAACCTTAGATATTTGGAATGAAAACTCAAGCTGTTCTGTTATGCTAGTGAACATTGCCACCTATTGATTGATTGATTGATTTAAGTATTTATTAACAGTTTGCAGAATTACAGTAGGCCTACATTTTCGAATTGCAGCCGTCCGTAGGTGCCGTTTGAGAGCGGGTTTGAAGGAGTCAAGGGATTCGCATGTCTAAATCTAAATGACTGTTGGTAGGGCGTTCCGCATTTTGGTGGCATAGGAGCGAAATTAATGTAGTCCCTTGTTTGTGCCAAATCTGGGTTGCTGATCGATCTACTGGTCAGAAATTAGAATATGACATTACCTGCCCTATATGATAAAAAACAAAACAAAAAACTAATTGCGTCTTGGTTGTCAAGCTGTTCTGTTATGCTAGTGAACATTGCCACCTACTGGTCAGAACATGACATTACATGTCCAGAGCATAGAGTATTAAAGGTCCAGAGACCCTGTTGCTAACAGCCTCTATGTCGAGCAGCTTGAGTTGGAGTATAGTGTCCGCATATCGGACAACATCTCGGTGTTCACATCAGAATTACTAGCAATACTGTGGGCGACTAGGTGGGTGGAAGGTGGAACAGGGGAGGCCAAAAGAGGTGGTCATCTGCTGGTCATCTAGTGCTGCAGCAGCACTAGAAGCCCTTAAAGGGGCATTCCACTCATTTTCAACATTTTACTATGTCATTAATGTACCTTAGAGCTATAATAGAAATAATAATGTGTTTCCTAGAACTAGAGGTCTGAAAAAATCATTAACATGGTGAAACACATCTTGATGATGTCATCAAGATGTGTTTCACCATGTTAATGATTTTTTTCATAATTGCAGTTCTAGGAAACACAGAATGGGGGGGACTTTTGTATTATTTCTAGCTCTAAGGTATATTAATGACATAGTAAAATGTTGAAAATGAGTGGAATGCCCCTTTAAAGGGGGCAAAAGCAACTTAAGCAAGGCCCGCCCAGACTTTGGTCAGGGAGATACTAAATGTCATGTGTAGTGTAGGGGGGGGGGGCGAGGCCACCCCCTGC